>NW_009735997.1:16833-28844 GCF_000703405.1 Apaloderma vittatum | reverse complement strand
AGAGGTCGTGCCTCTGAGGAACTTACAAAAAGTCACAGTGGATCAGGCTGCTAAAACGTTCCAAACAGACTTGGACTAGAAGCAGACACAGTGAACTATTTTTAGCTTGGTGGGCCCACGACGCTTCAGGACATCAGAGGAGAGATGGAACACACAATACAGACAGGCTTGAGACTGAGGGGTTGTTAACTATGGACACTGTTGTGCAGGTTATCCACGAGTGTGAAACATGCACCACAGTCAAGCAAGCTGAACGGTTACAACTTTTGTGGTAGGGAGAAGATGGTTAAAATCTAAGTATGGGAAGGCCTGGCAGATTGACTACATCACAATTCCTCACATGTGCCAGGGTAAGGGCCCTGTGCTCACTATGGTGGAAGCAACTACTGGATGGCTGGAAACGCATACCATGCCTCACAATCCTGGCAATACATTAGAGCCTGATCAGTTTCATTGCTCCATGTTGGGCACCAATAAATCTGTTGAGGGTTAGAGCTGGGTCTGCTACTAAACTCTGGCAGATGCTCTCTAAACCCTCTCTGTGGGCACTACCCAGCCTCAAGCAGACACAGCACAGTGACAGAAAATATGAACTTCTCTACCAAGGAAGACCCATATGTTACTTGCCAGGAAATCAAATCAGCAGGGACAATTCAGATACAAGTAACCGAACTACAAATACCATCAGGTTGGGGTCTTTATTGATTCAAGCTCCCTAAATGCTGATCACTCCTTTTCCATTTCTCGTTAATAATGTTTCTTCTCCTTCTTTCTTTGGACTCCTGCAGTCTACATAGCTATGTGTTCTTTTCTTAAGAGTACGTGAAGAGGTCATCTAAATGCCTGGAAGGTATTTTCAAACTTCAAACTTTTAAAATAAAAGCAGATTGTAAATAAAATGCCACAGCTTAATTAAAAGACAAATTAGAGAGTGTCATACAAAGTATTATTCTAACAATTTTTTGGTCTTCCTCAGGGTTAGCTGTGAGGCATTACATGGTACAGAGCATGGGTAACTGAGTCTTAGGATGAAGAACTTCAGCTATGAGAAGGCTCTCAAAAACTAAATATCTTTGCTCCAAGCAAGACTAGGATGAGTTCTTCTGATCTTCTGAGTTACTTTCATGGCAAGTTACTAATCCCTACAGAAATCCAAAACCTCTAAATATATATGTGAGAATCTGAACAACTAAATGGCCAGAGTAGGTTTTTTTTCCTATAATAAGTATGGCAGAAACTTAATTTACTGCACAAAAGTAGTTGTCGAGGTTCAAATACAGACACATGGACAGTTTTGTAAAATTTTCCCGTGGTTCACCAGAGTTGATAAACATAATATTGCTTTGGCTGCATGTTACAAGAAGATGCAACAATTTTACTAGGAAGGGGGAAATTTTCATCAGATAGGCTCCTTTTTTTTTATGGAATAAACTTAGTTTCCTTTTCTACCAGAAAGTGAAGAAGAAGACACAAAAAAAGTACTAAACTATATTCCCAGTCAAAACTTTTAAAGAATTCATCTGTTTAAATCTTTACAAGATTTAAGAAGAAGATAGAAGAGCATAGAGAAAATCTTTACAGTAGAAATGCGGTCTATCTTTTGGTTCCTATACTAAATGCTCACAGGAAACAGGCCAAATCATCCACCTCACTGACACAACCTGACCTCTCAATGCCCTTCTGCATAGACATACATGTTCAAGAGGCAGGTGGGCTGGCCAAACCTAGGAAAACAGATACCAAAGCCAAGCCAAGGCTTTTGCATCCCGCTCCTTAGTGCTCCCCATATGGCATAATGCAACTGAAGGCACTGGGTCTGGAGTTTCTAATTGCCAGCCAAGAGTGCACTGTCAATTATCTCAAGAAATCCAGCGAGTTAAGAGAAGTGCACTCCCCAGTGCATATGGACTTGGGAGGGGAAGACATCAGTAGGTGGTGCTGAAGAACACAGTAGCACTCTGCCTGGGTACTCCAGACACAACCTTCTTATGTTATTGCAAATAATCATCCAGGAGCTCTTTACACAGAGGATGCATTACCAGCCTTACCCTGGAAGGAGCAGAAGGAGGAGCAAATTCCTCAGCCTGGCATAACCCCAGCGAAGATCTCTTTCTTGCCAAGAAAAGTCAGAGCTGTTAAAAAGGGGTCCTGCCAGTAGCAAATCAGATATGGCAAACTCAACCACATTCCCTGCTAGACCATGAACTGAAGACAGAAGAGATTATCTCCTGATGGCCACCTGCCCTTAAATGAACCCTAAAACAGACTTGTGCAGCCTGTAATGCCTTCAAAAGTAATCTTGCCATTCACCCAGAACTATATGCTCCATTCCACAGTCACTTACAACATTGTAGATGGTGAGTTGCAAGCATGCTTTAGAAAGGACCAATGTTAGTTTGCATGGAGTATGCTGTTTTTACAGAGGCTAAATACAGCTTGTAAACTGGTGACAGAGCTAAACCACAGGAACGCATGAACTGCTGGATTATTTTAGGGGCCACAGAATTTTAATCTTAGAGATCTGAGATTAGACCAGCCATCACAGCTGGTTTAAAACACAAGCAGGCATACTCAGTGTAGTCACAAAGATGGAAATCAAGTCACCAGCACTCAGAAACCATAAATGCCAAGGACAAAGCTCTGTTTTGAGACTGGTACTGAAAAATATTGTGAAAAAGGCAAAATAAAGAGATATTATCACCATCTTGAAAACTGGATGTGAAAAGATGCTTTGCTGGACAGATGTTCCTCCTTTAAGTACAGAGACTGGATCTATATCATAGCAGTGATAACAGAGACTGAACTCAGTGAGAGGAGTAATCTTTCAGCCAGAGATCATTTCCATGCCCAGTTTGGTAGACATGCAAGATTCTGTAAGTAAGAGAAATTCACAGGGCAGTCAGGAACCAAAGAAATGCTGCATGGATCAGATTCAAGCAAGCCAAATCCTACTGCCTGCGTTTCATCACCAGTAAGAGCTCAGCTTAGTAAGGACTCTAGGGAAGATGCAGTCTTCTCCCACAGGACATCCTGAGATCTTACATGCTGGCTCCGGGTACTCCTTTCAAGGGCTAACTCTGTGCAGAGCATGAGGAGAGGATGAAAAAGGGCATTAAGTGCAATAGGCTTAACCCTATAAAACAAAAGCACCAAAAGTCATGTTCTGTACCAGCGAACAAAGCTGAGTAGAACAGCACATAACCTCATGCAGACCCAAACCCATCTCATGCATAACTTATTATAAAGCAGGATCAATGGCTGAAACTCTACTGGAGGGCAAGAAAATGCTGATTAACAAAGTCTGTTCCAATTTTTGAATCTGTTCCTCAAAAACACTGGGTTTTTTTGAGGAGCATCACTGATATCCTAGCCGTTTTCACAATGCCTTTGTCTCCAGTTATCCCTCCCCTTCCCCCAAGCTTCTTGCTATATTTGACATTTGCTGGGCAGTAAGCAGAAGCCTCTCTGTCAGCCAGTTCATTTCCTCAGGTAATACAAATCCATCACTGACCCATTTATAATGCCAGACAGAATACAGAGTTTTATTTGCCCACTGACTCAGTCACAGTATGGCAGCCAGTGTCTCTGCCCCAGGTGGAAATAATATATACTTTCCCAGCATTTGACAGATCTTAGACCAGTGATTACCACTAGGCTGCCACCCTTCTCCCTGCCATCTCTACCAAAAGATCTTTTCCACCTGTGCAAATGAAGATCATCTCTCTGTTTAGAATGGTGCCATCAAGATGCTGGTCCCATGAGTGATGGCTGAAAAGTGATACTGCTGCAAAGAAGGACTAACAAGTTGCAGTGAACACTTATGTTGCCCCAAATAACTTCAAATATATATACATACGCATACATGCGCACGCACACACACACACATAGAGAGACATTGGATTACATGTTAGGATGCAATATATACACGCCAGAATGCAATACTCTGGGTCTAAATGAGAACTTTGCTTCTTTTAATCTCCCTTCATGCTTCATCTCCACTCACTTGGTCCTTCCAGGAAACAAGTTTTTGCAAGTTAGTATAATATATAAAGCCCAAGTGCAAAATATTTAAAATAGTATACTGGCTCAATCATCATCATTTATGTGATACACAGATAGCAGACAATCTCTAGAAGAAACAAAGTGAAAAATCTGTAACGTGCTTCAGGGTGAGGAAGAATTCAGAGTGAGCCCAGGATCATGGAGAACAGTATCTTTGAATTGACCAAGTTAATGGATGGAAATTCTCAGCCAGAAAATGTTTGGCTCAAAAAGGCATTAGAATCTATTACACTAAAAACAGGAAAGAAATGCTATTACATGTCTCTAAAAGAATCAGACTTTGTTATGCAGGTAATAATTAAGAACAGTCTCCCTGAGAAAAAGGGAGAGGGGGGAAACAAAGCTCTTGCTAACCTTGTTTCTCATCTTTCCAATAATAAACAGTCCTTTCCCTTGACAACTATGGACATATTCAAATTAAGGAGAAATCTATTATTAAAACTGAGTTTTATCGAAAGTGGTAAAATGTTGAAGCTCCTAATGGAGTTCTTCTGTCCTAGTTTAATCCTTTTTTGCTTTAAATAAGCTGTTTGAGGGCCAGCCACTAAGATCCAATTTCTTTTTCTTCCTCCTATGAAATACTCAAACAGGAAATGGACCATAAAGTAGAAAAATAAGACTTTCTTTGTAATAAGGCCCATGGCTAAGAAGGCCTGAGATTATAACCAACTGTATCCTTCAAAAGCTACAATCCTTGCAAGTATGTAGACATTACAGAACTATTGTGGCTTTTTTCTCTTCTACAAGTCTATTACACAAGACTGGTTTTCTCTGCTGTTGCAAATGCTTTACATTTAACCATTTAAAACTGAAAAAAAGTCAAACACTTTAAATAACTAGAAAGGTAACAAAATCCAGTTTTAGAAGAAAATAATGTTCCTGTTGTCATAAAATTACTCTCATTCTTAAGAAAATGGAACCAGTCCTGCTTTACTCTAAATTTACAGGGTAAAAGCCAGTGAGAGAGAAACTAGTTCCCAAAATGTTATCCCATAATATGTAAACAATTTCCAAACTACATGTAAAGAAAACAATGTCTTTCATCAAAAAGAAGGTTCAGTTCATGTTCTTATATTTTCCACCCACTCCTATTTAACCCAGTGAATCAAATTAAAAACTTCTTACATATACAAATAATTCATTTAAGAATTTAGCTACCTCAGGTCATTATGAATTTGAAACTTGGCCATAATGTTTTAGTCACACACTCTGAAAGAAGATGGCATATCTTCACTATAGAAAAAGAAGAACATAGGACAGTCCACTTCAGAGAAAGTCTCTGGATAGTTTCCTTAACCTTTGGAAATATGTCTAACTTGGAATCTGAACCCAAATGCTTGATTTTCTAAGAGCCAAGATGTAGAAAACTCCACACACATGCATAGAGATTACTTTATCTAAAGCAAGGTGAAGACTGGAAGAGATATTTTGCTCTCCTGGGCTAAGAGGAGAGATTTCTTGGATAAATTCAAGGTGAGAGGACTATGTGCCTAGTTGAAAATGGGACCTTTGCCAAACAGGAAATAAATGACCTGAAAAAAACCACCAAAAATCTTAGACAAATTCAAGAAAAGGAAGCCTAGTGGCATCTTAGACTTCACCAGGATTTTTGTTTTTGAAGTGACAAAGAGAAGCCTGAGGAGAAGCATTAGATGGCCAAGAAATGTCCTTCTTATAAGCTTTGGTTTTGGAAAATAATTGAATCACAGCATCATAGAATGGTTTGGACTGGAAGGGACCTTAAAGATCGTGTGGCTCCAACCACCCCTTCCCTGGGCAAGGGCACTTACCACTAGACAAGGTTGCTCAAAGCCTCATCCAGCCTGGCCTTCAATACTCCTAGGAAGGGACTTTCACAATTTCTCTGGGAAACCTATTCCAGTGTCTCACTACTCTCATAGAAAATAATTTCTTCCTAATATCCAATCTGAACCGGCTCTGCTTCAGTTTGAAACTGTAATGTCTTGTCCTATCTCTACACTCTCTGATAGAGTCTCTCTCCAGCTTTCTTATAGGCTCCCTTCAGGTACTGGAAAGCTGGTATAAGGTCTTGCCGGAGCCTTCCCTCTGCCAGGCTGAACAACCTCAACTCTCTCGCCTGTCCTCACAGGCAAGGTGCTCCAACCCCCTGGTCATCTTCATGGCCTTCCTTCGGACTCACTCCAGACAGTCCGTGTCCTTTTTATGTAGGGGCCCTCAAGCTGAACACAGTACTGCAGGTGAGACCTCTCAAGACCAGAGTAAAGGAGGAGAATCACCTCCTTTGACCTGCTGGCCACGCTACTTTTGATGCAGCCCAGGGTATGATTGGCTTTCTTGGGCTGCCAGCACACATTGCTGGCTCATGTTCAGCTTTTCATTTGCCAACATCCCCAAGTCCTTCTCTGCAGGGCTGCTCTCAATCCACCTGTTCCTCAGCCTTTAGCTGTGCTTAAACTCTTTATTTCATTGCAAATGCAGGTATGTTACTGAAAATTTTCAGGACAGTGTCTCTTCAGGACAGTTATTATGCTTTTGGCTACAACCAGAAGTCCATCCATGCTTGGCTCTAGGAAAGCAATCTGAGCAGCAGTTCTCCTCTCTCACCCCACTGGTACACTAGCCATTGATCTAGCTGCAGGGAGAGTAACTGCTCCAGGGATATTCCCTCTCTGGAATGAAGAGAACAGAACATCTTGACTGCCAACAGCTCCAGAACCAAAACAAAGAAATATGAGGTCATGGTGTATCTGTATATGGAAAGATTCTGAAAGATCCACTTAGTGTCACTGTTCTCACTAGAAGCCCTCTGCAACTGATCTCAGAATGTCTTCCTACAAACACTTTCATCAAGCCTCCAGGCCATCCTACATGTCACATGGAGCCATGTGTGTGAGAAGAACTAAAAGTGAGGTTGTACCCATACTTGGAGATGCTTTTAGAATTAAGAAGGGTTATTTGAAACTGCAGTAACTCTGTCTAAGTAACTCCATGGACAGACAAACCTTGACATTTACTCTGCACACAGAGCAGATGGGACGTGGACAAGATATATTTTAATGTAACAAAGATAGGAAAAACATAATAAAAAATACCCCAAAGAACCCAGAAGATTCAAGCCCTGTGATGGTTTAAAACACCTAACAGGACTTTAAACCTGACAAGATACCAAAAATTATGCACTATAACGTGCCTTCCAATTAATACAAAAAATTTGGAAGTTACGTTCTGAATGCAAAGGCAGGGTAGTCTGGCTCACGATGTTTTCAACAGAGAAAGAATATTCACCTATGGTAACGACAAAAGACACTAGTGCTATGTTCTACAGTTCCAAAGCAAAGGGGTACATAAGTGAAATTAGTTCTATTGATTATTATAGAACCACTTAAAAAAGGAACCAAATTTTGACTTAAAGGGAAGAAACGTACAAACTTCCCAACTTACTGCTTTTCCAAGTGGTACACACAAATGCTTCAGGTATATCAAGTGTCACTAAATCCTCCAGCTCAAGAGGTTTTAAAATAAAGCAGGATTACTTCAAAGCAGAAACATATAAAGAAATTCTTTTTTCTCCTTCTTACTAAAGCAACAAAGATGGAAATAAGCAAATGGGGGAAAAAAAACCCTTAAACCACAAAGATCATGGACTCAACTGTTACAAAATTGTATGTCCTCAGATTTGTGCTGGTTGAAAGGGACAGGATGCATCTTTTCAACTACACATGGAGAGGAGACATGGACAATCACAGATGTGAACAACACGTCTCTTTTCAGTAACAGTCCAGCTAGGTGAATAGCTGTTTACTTGCTGGTGAGGTGTTTTCATCACAAAAGAGGCATATGTGAACCTTATGACACCAAAAGACATTTTGAGTATTTTGAGGCATTTCATTTATATTAGCCAACATCCTTTAACACTATGGAAACGAAAAAAGCAAGAATGCAATGCATTTTATATCCCATTCTAGACTTCCCCCCCCCTTCAAAACTCATTTGAATAAAAGGCATTTGTACTTTTTTATTTGTTTCTTGCAACAAGCATTCATTCAAGCGTGGGTTCTTGTTTTCAGGAATGTATGCCGAGTGGAAGTTACACATTAATTTAGAACTTCATTGACAAAAGAGTCTCTGCCAGAAAAACATACAATCAGTCTTGCACAAATTCCATTTTTCCTTTTGCTATTTGTGGAACACAAAAGCAAGACAAAAGACAATATCATATGTTTCAGGTTTCCATTCATTTATCACAAACAAGTCATTTAAGTCAGCAGGAGTGACTTGCTCTCAGAGAGTGAAAAGACTAAAGTTTTCCCCTGGCTTTCAAACAGCTTCAGATTATTGAACAAAATCTGAAGGCTCACAACCTGTAGGTAGTATATAAGGAACAAAAAGCAGAATTAAATGTATCAAGTAGTACTCTATTTCATGCAGTTACTATCTATTTATTTGACTCATGCAGCTTCAGGTCACACTGTTGTAGCCTTACTCTGTGTGAAAGCAAGGCGAGTGCGCCTGGACTGCAGAGAACCTTCTTCCTTTAACCAGTAATGGAGAAGCACAGGGAAGTGAAGTAGTGGGGTTCCAGGTCTGTGGCACAGCCAGCAGCAGAAAGTGTGTTTCCAGACTCCAGTCCTTCCCCTCTATGCCACACTGCCTTTCTGTGCCACTGCCCCTGAAATACCAGTGCTAACTTCCCACAAGTGCAAATTAAAGGTTCTTCAGCACAGCAGAAGTTAAAATTTCAGAAGCAGGGGTAAATCATACATCACATGCAAGAATATAACTGATACTCTTTATTCATCTTTATATTTGGTACTGGAGTTGCCATTTCCAGCTTTCTGCATTGAAAGACCTTTTGCTGAAGAATTTAAGTCAACTCACCAAACTGTTTGCAGAGCTGAGAAGAATAGATGGGGAGACAAGAGTATACAGATGGTGAACATGGTCTAACCCTCATGTTACTCCAGTGGGAGTAACAATGGGAGAAGAGATGTGAAGTGGTCGAATTCAAGATCTTTAGGTCAGTGACGAGGGTGCACAGCAAGCTCGCTACCTTGGACTTCAGGAGATCTGACTTTGGCCTCTTCATGAGTACCAGAGCCCTGGAGGGAAGAGGGGCCCAAGAAAGTTGGTCATTGTTCAAGGATCACCTTCTCCAAGCTTAGGAGCAATGCATGCTGCCAAAGAGGATGCTGGGCAAAAATGCCAGGATGCCTCCATGAATGAACAAGGAGCTCCTAGACAAACTCAAGAACGAAAAAGAAAACCTGCAGAATGTGGAAGCAAGGACAGGTAGCCTGGAGGGATACAGCAGAATTATCCAAGCAGCCAGGGATCAGGTTAGAAAAGGCAAAGACCTGATTGATGATTGGGATGTCAAGAGCAACAAGAAAAGCTTCTATAGGTATGCTGGTGATAAAAGGAAGACTAAGGATAACGTGGGCCTTTTATGGAAGGAAATGGGAGACCTAGTTACCCAGAAAGACTGAGATACTCAGTGACATTTTTTGCCTCAGTCTTCATTGGAAAATAGTCCAGCCACACCGCCCAAGCTGCAGAAGGCAAAGGCAGGGTGTAGGAGAATGAACTTCTAAGTAGAACAGGTTTGAGACCATCTAAAGAACCTGAAGGTGCACAAGTCCACAGGTCCTTATGAGATGCATTTGCAGGTCCTGAGGGAACTGGCAGATTAAGTTACTAAGTCACTATCATCATATTTGAGAAGTCATCACCCAGTGAAGTTCCCACTGATGGGAAAAGAGGAAATATAACCCTCATTTTTAAAAAGGTAAAAAAAGAAGACCCAGGGAACTACAGGCCAGTCAATCTCACCTCCGTGCCTGGCAGGATCATGGAGTGGATTCTCCTGGAAACTATGCTAGGGCACATGGAAAATAAGGTGATTGACGACAAACAGCATGGCTGCACTAAGGGTAAATTGTGCCTGAAAAATCTGGTGGTCTTCTACAATGGGGCTACAGCAGCAGTGGATAAGGGAAGAGCAACTAACATCATCTACTTGGATTTGTGCAAAGCTTTTGACACTGTCCTTTGTGGACATCCTTGTCTGTAAAGTGGAGAGACATGGATTTGATAGATGGTTCACTCTATGGATAAGGAATTGGATTGATGGTCTCAATCAAAGGGTTGTGGTCAACAGTTCGCTGTCCAGTTGGGGACCTCTGACAAGCGGTGTTCCTCGGGGGTAGGTATTGGGACTGGTGCTGTTTAACATCTTTGTCAGTGACATGGACAGTGGGATTGAGTGCACCCTCAGCAGGTTTGGCAATGATATCAAGATGTGTGGTGCAGTCAGCACACTGGAGGGAATGTGTGCCATCCAGATGGACCTGGACAGGCTGGAGAGGCAAACCTCGTGAAGTTCAACAAGGTCAAGTGCCAAGTCCTGCACCTGGATTGGGGAACTCCCAACCATAAATACAGGCTGGGTGATGAATTGATTGAGAGCAGCCCTGCAGAGGACTTGGGGGTGTTGGTTAATGAAAAACTGAATATGAACGAGCAATATGCGCTGGCAGCAGAGAAAGCCAGTCAGACCCTGGGTTGCTTCAAGAGAAGTGTGGCCAGCAGATCAAGGGAGCTGATTCTCATCCTCTGCTCTGCTCTCATAAGACCTTGCCTGCAGTATTGTGTTCAGCTCTGGGACATGGACCTGTTAGATCAGCTCCAGAGGAGTGCCATGAAGATGACCAGGGGGTTGGAGCACCTTCCCTGTGAGAACAGGCTGAGAGATTGAAGTTGTTTGGCCTGGCAAAGAGAAAGTTTCAGGGAGACCTTGTAGTGGTCAAGGGGGCCTTACAGCAAATAAAGGAAGGGACTCTTTTATTAGGGAATATAGTGACAGGACAAGGGACAATAGTTTCAAACTGAAAGAGGATAGATTTAGATTAGCTATGAGGAAGAAGATCTTTACTATGAGGGTGGTGAAACACTGGAAACATGTGGCTGAAAGAAGCTGTGAAAATCCCTGTCTTGGAAGAGTTCAAAGGCAGTTCGGACAGGGCTTTGAGCAACTTGGTCTAGTGGGAGATGTCCCTGCCTATGGCAGGGAAGTTGGAACTAGATGATCTTTAAGGACCCTTATAACCCAAACCATTCTAAGGTTTTATGATGTGGAAAAAAGGGTAGGTATCCAAAAAGAGAGCTTTATATGGAGATGAGGAGGGATTCTTGTTTTGAAAATAATGAAACTCGTATCTGTCTGGAAGGCTTTTCTCTTAATACAAATTTGCCCCAAATTTCTGAATCCTTCTACTCAGTAATGCTTTTGTTCTAGCAAATGTCTGGGTAAAAATACATTGAAACTTACTAAAAGTTGCTTCTTTGTAGCACCTTAATAAAAGTATCTGTAAGAGGAACACTAGGTCTTCCTCAATGTCTTCTATAAGCAGGAGATACTCATGACCAAAGAAAATGAAGTTTGATTTAATCAGACCCTCTTTCACACATGCTAGCTGGATCCACAAAGCATATGTATCCTTCCACTCCATTCTGGCCAACATAATTTATGAGAGTAAATGAAGCAATTAGTTTTCACATGCTGACAGTTGCACCTACCCTTTACTGTTAGGACATCACCACAAGCCAAGCACAGATATTTTATGTATGTTTAAAAGGAAAAAAAAAAACACCAAACCCCACAACAAAAAAACACAAACCCCAACCTGATTGTGGGAGAATCAAGACCCAGATAATCTTTAGGCTACAAAATTACTCTCAGCATATGTTCAAGTACTATGTAAAGCTAGTATGGTTTTTCTGAAAGACTTCAATAAAGTGTGCCAGTTTGAGAGTGTGGTTGTCTAGGAAAACACAGCTTTCCAAAAAAGGTGATTAGCCTGTGCTGACAGCCACATTCAGCCTACCAAGGACTCGCTGATCCTGTTTAATGTGAACCCAAATTCTGCAGAAGGAATGCACAGACACAGGGCAGCCTCTGTAGTAATCCA
>NW_009735997.1:0-16802 GCF_000703405.1 Apaloderma vittatum | reverse complement strand
TTCCTGTTGAAGGAAGCATACTGAGCATGCTTCATCCTATGTCTGCAGAGCTGAACCAGCCTGAGCTCTGCCAAAAGCCAAATGTGTCCTGGGCAGAGATACAAAGTGTTAACACCTCTTCTTTGTTGTTGTTTTTTTTCCCTCTGTAGCTGTCAACTGAGATATACAAACATGCTCACTGCATCTGGAAGAATCCTAGCTAAAAATCCAGCTTGCACTCACTATGTGGTACAGTTGGGCATCAGGAGCACCTCTGGAAATGGCACCTGCCTACTCCATGCAGTCAAAAGCATAGACTCCAATATTTTAGCATGCTAGGCTTGAAGCAGCATACAGGCTGGTAAGCCTGTGGACAGCTGCTACCTGCACAGTTTCTGTCATCTCACCTTAGAACCAACCCGTGCTGCTTCACACCAAGCCACTGGAGGAATTCTGACTTCCCACCCTTGTCAGCCAAGCTCACAATTACCACGCAAAGTCTTGAAGTTGATAGTACATCAGCATTCTGGGGAAGCAGGCAAAAAAGGGTTAGTTACATCTTTCACTTCCTTCATCCCATCTACCTTCATAAGTGACGAAGAATTGCATCTTCCAATTTTCTTAGACTGTCTGTCTGAGCAGCGTGAACTTTTCTTTCAAAAGATCATTCTAACATAACTTGCATCACCTTCCAAGCTGTATTCCTGGCATTAAACCTTAAATTTCTGGTTTTCTGCCATAAATAATTCTGCCTACTTTATCTACTACCTCCTCTGTAGGCCCCTTCTTCTCATCTTCTAGAAAGATGCAGACTGATCATCTGATGTTTCCACAGCCTAACAGAGAATGATGATGGATCCTTAAGGTAGCTCTGAAGTCAAAGGAGTTGGTCATCCATTTTTCCTGAAGATGTCTGATGTGCTGGTCACTCAGCACTGAGTATGAAATAAAAGATACTACTTTTCTTTTTGAAGAAAGGAGTACATTTTCAAAGAAGACTGCTCTGCTGAGAACCATTACTCAGTAGGACAAAAAAAATGAGGGATAGAAGGAGGGCTGAGAATGGGCTACAGAAGACATCATCAGGAATGGCTGACAGTCATCTCATCTTACTGTCTCTCAACTGTTGATGATGATGAGCCTCTCGTGCACTCCAAAAACTGGTATCTGAGGCTGCCGAAGTCTTAGATTTCTTCCTCTTTCTTTCTGAGGAACAAGACTCCCTTTTAGGTTCTCATTGTCTGTTGCTGTGAACTCACTAATTGATATAACTGTGGTCAGTCAAGGTATAGCATACACACACACACACACGCATGCAATGTCTGGATCCTCAGGAAGGCAGCCTGGTATTTTATTTTTAAACTTTGGCTCCTGTTGCACAGCCTCACATATAATGGCTCCACTCCTGAAGGCTGGATAGCCTTCTGCTATCAGTTTTCAAATTAAAACAAAGCCATCCAAGCCAATATCTCCAAGAGAACAGGAACAGTTCTCTTCCAAAGATTTTCATTCCCTCAGAAAAAAACAAGAGATCACAGAATAAGCTATCAGTGTCATTCTGAATTCCTGCTACTGTATTCTTACAAGCAGCAGAATATTGTGCAAGTCCCATTAACTGCTGTGTTTTTAGAGATTGCTCCAGGCTTTTATTTCTAGAAATTTGCTGGAGTTCTGCTAATTTTTCCTAGCTGAGGACCAGGCCTTTATGTGTCTCAGTACTTACTACAGCCTTCTGTTATGAAGTGGAGAGTCAAAATAGGAGTAAGTTACTCCTTACCTGAAAGCAGAACCTGCAATGCATCTTCAAGGTCTCAGAAGCTGAAGAAGGCAGAACCAGACTTGCTAATCATAGGATTGGTGCTATGGTTCACACTTCCTAAAGAGCCTGCCCTTCAGATGTATTTGAAAGCTGACAAACTAAGTTGTATCATATACCTCTAGCCACCTGCAGTAGAATATCATTTTGGCAGTGAAGCCTCACTCTTTAAAAAAAAAAAAAAAAAAGTAGCCTCCCTTTCAGCTGAACACTCTGGGGCTCTGTCTGCAGACTTGATTACTGGAAGAAGGAAATGTTCCAGTTAAAGACAAGAAGGCTCCTTTGCATCCATGCCTGGGAAAAAAGATTTCCAAGTATTGGAGAGAAAAGGAGAATGAACAGTTTGCTGAGAGGAAGTAATCTTGTCTTAAATTTATTTGCATTTCATGATGGAACACAGCCACTAATCTCAATGTAACTTACAGTTTAAAACTGTTACTCATTCCAAAACCGAGAAACAGCTCATATCCTTTTTCTTTCTTCATTCCTGAAATCTTTTGTTCTCCCATTGTATTCTAATTCCTCCAGTTAGACTACTGAAATATAGAGTTCTAGATCTTGAAAGCAGTGTTCCAAAACTGAAACTACAAATTAAGAACTGAAAACAATCTATCAATTAGGAAATCCAAACTCTCCTTCATACTGCTGTGGTAATTGGTTTTTAAAGCTAAAAAGAAAAGCATTGACAGTGAGGCCTCTACTTGAATATGACCTTCAAAACCAAGATAATATACCATTTTTTCCTGAAATTGACTTTTTTGTGCATCAGTTATCAAAAAAAGAGAGCATCTAATGATAGTACTTGTTGTTGAAGCCTTTCATTAGGGCAGAAGACGAAGAGTTAGTATCTGAAGTTTCTCAGATTTATTACTCTTAACAGACCAAAGTCTTAAGATTTTGAGAGGTATCTAAAACAAAAAAATGAAACAGATTACTACTGAAAGGGTCAAGAGCCTTGAATCTACTGAAATGCTCTCATAATTTAGTTGGTGGGATATCTCTAATAGAAAGTTAGGTTAGTCTAGGAAATTGACATGTTGACAAATTCTGATTGGGATTTTATGCCACAACCACTTCTGTGGTAATTGCAGGACCAAAGTCTTTAGTTACTGTCTGTAAACCCAGGACTAAAGTTCTGGGTGACCAAAGTGCTGGGTTGTAAAGTCCAGAGGAAACCAGATGCATTCTGTCTGAGGGATCTTGTTGAAATCACAATGTGATAAGTCTACAGTAGCTCTGTCACAACTACAAAAACTCTGTTCCATTTCTCATTTTCCTTTATTGAGCCAACAGGAAAATACATCTAATTTTTAAGAGGAAGACAGTTTCCACTAACGTTGTACACAGGTTCCACTTTGAGAACAAAATGCAAATCATGTGTCCATAGTTTCAAGGCCACGATAGGGAAATGGAGGAAAACTCACTACAGATAATCAAATCAAAGCTGACAACTACAAACCTGCAGTCAGCCTTATCATTTCACTTAACTTGGATACTTGCTTCCCTTTTCTTTGCCAGGTGAGAATCTTCTTGTACATTCTCGTAAAACTCAATCATCTACTTAGACTACCTACTTCTCCAAGTTACAATATTCCCAGGAGGTGTTCTTTAAGAAAACTAATCCCTGACCTAACATAATGGCAGGGAGTCATCTTGCTGAAAATTCACTTTCTAAAACTAGATAGTTGTCCATGTCCAATTCAACAGTAGGAGCCTAAAGCTTATCACTCACCACAGCACCTGGAGGGAAACTACACTTAGGCTTGACATCTTAGGACTTTGTACAGAGTCCATTAGTTATTCCAGTAGTCCTTAAATCTTTTTCCACTATCTAATTAGAAATAAAGAACTATTTACATATAGCAAACATTTTCTAGTCTTAGATTCCAGCCATTGCATCTTGTTACAGCTTATTACAGATTCCAGGTTCCCCTAATATTGGACGTAGCCTGGCAAATTAACTGCTTTTAGTCCTCTAAGGGACTAAAATAGAGGAATGGAGTAGCTGAAAACTCTCACTGTGAAGCCCAATTTTCCATACTTCAAATCATTGCTATCTCCAGCATTTCCTCACTCATTTTTACAGACACAGCGACTTCAGGAATGGATTCAGTATTCCAGGAGCAGTATTTGCACAGATCAGGAGAGGGATGACGGTATCTCCTGCGTTTACACATCTAAATGCCATACTAGTCACAGAATCACAGAATCACAGAATCACAGAATGTCAGGGGTTGGAAGGGATCTCGAAAGATCATCTAGTTGAGCCCCCTGCCAGAGCAGGATCACCTACAGCAGGTCACACAAGAACGCGTCCAGGCGGGTTTTGAATGTCTCCAGAGAAGGAGACTCCACCACAACCTCCCTGGGCAGCCTGTGCCAGTGCTCTGTCACCCTCACAGTGAAAAAGGTTTTTCTAATATTTTTGTGGAACCTCCTATGTTCCAGCTTGTACCCATTGCCCCTTGGCCTGTCATTGGACATCACTGAAAAGAGCCTGGCACCATCCTCCTGACACTTCCCCTTGACATATTTATAAACACTAATGAGGTCACCCCTCAGCCTCCTCTTCTCCAAGCTAAAGAGACCCAGCTCCTTCAGCCTTTCCTCATTAGGGAGATGTTCCACTCCCTTCATCATCTCTGTGGCTCTGAGCTGGACTCTCTCAAGCAGTTCCCTGTCCTTCTTGAGCTGAGGGGCCCAGAACTGGACACAATATTCCAGATGTGGCCTCACCAGGGCAGAGCAGAGGGGCAGGAGGACCTCTCTTGACCTACTAGCTACTCCCCTTCTAATACACCCCAGGATGCCATTGGCCTTCTTGGCCACAAGGGCACATTGCTGGCTCATGGTCATCCTGCTGCCCACCAGAAGCCCCAGGTCACTTTCCCTTGCGCTGCTCTCTAGCAGTTCAGTCCCCAACTTATATTGGTCCACTTAGCTATTGTAATCATTGTAAATGATATCTTGTACTTCGCAGGATCACCATTTTCTAATCTAAAAGGAAGACAGGACTCTTGAAGTCCATGTAGGCTACAAAGCCAAGACATTTCGTAAGTGAGTCAGGCAGCATTTTCTGTTCCACATTTTCTATCTGTTACAGATGTAAACTGAATGAGGAGCTTTTGGGTCTGGTGTATATTTAAAATATAAAATTACTGGTACAGAGAACAGAAGGAAAAAGGAAAAATCTCTTTAAATCCTGTCAGACACCCTTCTTGTCTGATCTGTGGGCTGCTTTTGTTTTCAATGGAATGGGGCCAAAATAAAAAGGAAAACCCTTGCTCTTCTCTTTGGGATCAAGGGCTCTCAAAGGCACAACACTGATGTTATTTGTCTGATCTATCAAAGCAAGGTCATTATTTACTTTGGTCATGGAAAGCCTCAAAAGTCTTTTCTGATACACTAGAAAAGCCAATGACCAATGAGAACTGTGATTCCTCTGCACTTTCTACATGAGGTTTTCTCATCACATAGTCCCCTTTTCCTAGAGCTGCAAAAGCAGGTGCCTCTGTTTGGATGATCCCTGAGGAACTGACCCAATTTTCTCAATCTCTTTTACTTGGAAAAAATAAAGCACAAAAGGTGTTCGACTTAGACCTAAATTTTGTACAAATATGTGTTTTGATGATTTACCTTCTTCATTCATCTCTGCCGTGAACATCTGATGACAGCCCAAAAATTTGCTGTTGTCTTTTAGTAGGCAAGTTCCAAAATTCAACATTCAGCTACAGGAACTTCAGACATCCACCTGGCTTGACCTGATAGGTGACTGACAAACCAAGCACATTGTTCTTGTTCAAAGTTTCATGCAAGCCAGTCCCTCATGGTTCCTCTTTTATCTAGGCAATGATACAGACTTTTTTGAGAAAACTTCAGCTTTAAGAGTATGAGTAAGAAAATAATTTTAAAAACATCCCACAAGCAAAGATAAGATCTGTTTAATATAAAATTGAGATAGTTTTCTGAAGATCTCCAAAGCTAGCCAAGATCCTCTGCTCTGTCTCCTATTTCCTGAAGAGGTGAGGAAGCAGAAGATAGTAAGAAAACCTTTTGCAGTCTTCACCGATAAACAATTGACATTTTATCTCGTTTGCACCAGGCTGATACTGTTCTTTCAGAAAGCGTTCGCTTTCAAACCCAAACCTTTATCACTTGGGAGAATACTCTTTGATTGATTTGTGAGATTTATGTCCACCTTGGAGATTTTTCCTCTTGTCCTCAACACTTGCTTGGTTGCTTGAAAGCTCACTGAACTCTTTTCCATTTAATATACAACTTTTTCATCGTGCTGTCCATATAACACCAATTTAGTAAAAAGACAGTGTAACCACACTGAATAAAGGAGGCAAAGCAACTAGTATGATTATTTCTTCTCCCCAGCATTATCTTCTCTAGATACAAGGAACTGGAAACCCACACTGAAGGTTCTGTGGGGTCAAATGCAGCATGGCACATTCTCTGGGATGGGTTTTTACCCTCTCCTAAGAAGAAAGAGAGGGAATTTTCACAATTGCTTTTGGAAACTAAACATGCTAATCATGGCAGCCCAGTCTTCCAACACTTAAGTTTCAACGCAGACTGGCACTCAAGGAGTCTGATTACTTTTTGCTGTGCTTTTCTAAGCAGGCTCCTAAAGCAGCATCTTCATCCCCACTGTACACTAGTGATGGACTCTGCCAGCATACTGTGGAACTAATTATTTCTTTTTTGAATTGACATAATCTTCTAGACAGTATGTGGAAGAACAAAGGATGGAAAGGACCTCATGAATCACCAAGACTGGTTCTGGTATCACAGATACAAATCTGATCTCCATTAACTTGAAGAAAGAAAAATAGTATGCTTCCTAAAGAACTGACTGCTATGGGTCCCTAAGCCAAGGAAAGCTTGATTTAAGGAAAATTTGTTCCATATGAAAGTCTCCTGATCATGAGAAACCTAACTGCTAGCAATTTCTAGTCCCAGTGACCATGTGAAAAGAAAACACATGGAGACCTAAGCAGCTATGATAGTGATAGATCCTTTCCTCCAAAGGATTCATTTCTCAGCTGAAATCCTCCTTGAGGCTGGAAGTCAAATATTACAGGTTTGGAATATGAAGTAACCCTCAATTGTGCACAGCTTATTAAAAATCCCTGTCCTGCTCCCTCTCTTCTCACATTTCCTTGGCCTCATTATGCCTTTAAAACGAGAGCTTTCTACTAAAATCCCACTTGGGTTAATTTGGCTATGACAGCTTGACAGCTGGAGCAAGAGAAACAGAAGGATTCTCCCAAGCAGAAGATTCTAACTGTCCCAGTAATTTGATCAGTCCAGCTCTATCTCTGAAAAAAACCCATCAAGAACATAAGTGAGAGGTGTCCCAGAACACACAGGCCAATTATTCAGAGGAGACATGAACAGAAACAGAGGAAAAAAAAAAAAGAGAAAAAAAAAAAGGAAGGAAGGAGGAAGGAAAGAAGAAAGAAGAAGGAAGAAAGGAGAGAAAGAAGAAAGGAAAGAAAGAAAAGGAAAAAGAAATAAAGGGGAAAAAAAAGCTCTCTATTTCCTCATATATAGAAAAAGTCTTAAATCATTCTCTGGTAGGAGGTCAGAGTTAATTGGATTTCTACACCCACTGAGCTTTCTTCAAGGTAGGCTTGGTCCCATAGTCCAAGCCTGGAACATTTCATCAGCTTCTTAATAACGGTTAAGATTTTTCTAGTCAGGCTACAGAAGAGAAAGCACTCGTTCAATACCAGTAGTCCATTGCCACACTTTCCTATAACAAGCTTGACAACCTGCCAATGCAGAGAACTTCTAGAACTCCTGCTTGCTCTCTTCCCACAGAACACAAAGCAGCATATTCCTTCAGAAGCTCGATTCAACCTCCCTTTCTTCTCTATGAGCCTGCATCTTTGAGACAATGGATAAGGGGAGGCGGACCACTTCCTCCATTCATTTGCTCAGCCTGCTGAAACGTCTGATCTGTCTGATCTTGCAGCAGAAGCATTATCCTTTGTTCTGATCAGGTTGCACAAATAGCTGTGCTTGTGTCAGTCCCCAGAGTAGAGTTTTTTTTCATGACCAGTATGATCACAGCTCATGCAACACATTGTGTCCTACTGAAAATGTCAGAGTTTGTTTTCCCCCAGATCCAAGAGTTCTACAAAACTACTATTCAGTGTACACACTAAGGAAGAAGAGGGAACTTGTGTAATGCTGTCACTACACGTATGCTAGCCAAATAAGCCAAAATATTCCTAGCCTCATACCATCAGCCCAGAGTCATAAGAAGTGCAGGAAGGGCCTCAAGTTGAAGGAATTGCAGGGGTACAAGATGATTATGACTCTGAAGATATCCCACCACTTCTCTGCAGATTAGGCACTCCCCATGCTGATCAGCAACATCTGCCTTTGCAGGTCCTGACAGCTTACTTCTTCCCACGCAGACAAATTGGGCTGGCCCCAGCCACCCCCACTACTGTGGTGACATACTTTTGCCCAGAATTCACACCTGGACTGCTTGCAAAGCCATCTGCAACTGAAGAGACACAGGTTAGCCACTGCCAGGTTATATGAATATTAAAAGCAGTTCGTCTGGTAAGCAGTTCAGTTTCCCACACTGACAGAATAATAATAAATTATCACATCTACTGATAGAGCCATGAGCTCTCAAAAGGTTACAAAGTGTGGCTTTAATTTTCCTTTCCCCATGCTCCACGATAATGCACACTACTTACGAAAACAGTTGTTACCGCACATGCTTCTTTTTCCTAGGGCAGAAAATCAAGCAAACCAGAAAACACAGCCTATAGGTTCTTCAGAACTTCAGCTTGTCAGAAAGTACTCATTCAGGCTGGAGATTGAACTTTATCTAGTACCTAAATTTTTTTTTTATTTTTGCCTAAGTGCAAATACGTATCCTGTGTCCTCTCTGACACCAGGTAAAAGCTTGAATCCCCATTTCTGGCTTCTAGCCAGGATTTAAAGAAGAAAAAAAATTGCTAATCCATGGTGTGCAATGAAAAAACACCTTCCACAGGGGAAAAATCCTGCTGCCCTTAGCCAAATCTAATCTAATCTTTCCTCACAGCTATAATATCACTCCGAGTGCTTCACTCTCTAACTTCAGCTGCACATATGGAGCACAGGGAATTATTGATACAAACCTTTTGTACAAGGCCAGTCTGAAAAAAACACATAAATGGGTCTGATTAACATGCCTGAGTTTGCAATCAGAATCAATACAGTTCCATGAAGATATTACCATTTTTAGTAACTACAATACCCTCCAAAATGCCACAGCATTATATGATTTCTGTTTCATAAAGGCTTTGACTTTCTTTCTATTATCCCAGTCTTGCTTTAGCACATATTTTATATTAGAATGCGTTCCAGGAGGCATATGGCAATAGAACTAGGTCAACCATTAACCAAATAACAGGAAGCTGCTCTGCAGAGCACACCCTTCAAAGCTTGCTTAATGAGCTAGCTCTTCAGAATGTGTCCTTCAGTAAGGTTGAAACTAACAGTTCCACAGGATTTTCTTTAAAGCCACGAGGTCATCCAAGTTAGGTGGCTTCTGGACATGGCAGAATCTGAACAGCCATCCTGAAGTGTAAAGAGACCTAGATTAGATGTTAAGAGCTGAAGAACACTCCATAGTCATCCATGGGTCATTGAACTCCAGGAACCAGTTCCTTCTTCATCTTACCTGCAGAGTGCAGATGAGCAGAACCCATCCTACCATTGATCTACTCCCACAGTTTCAGCAAAGAACATAGGAATTTACCTTTGTAGAGCTTGTGGGAAAGGATATCGTCATTAGATAAAGAGTTACCATCTCTGCCTCCTTCCATGCTTTCCTTATTAGGATGGGAAATTGCTTCCCAGATGGAAGTCAACTCCAAACACTTAAGGTTTGGAAAAAGAGGACTGATATTAAGGCTTGCAAGTCAGTGTTTAACTGATTTCCTCACTCCTTGTTTTACCCTTGATCTTGCTGAAATACATGCAGGATCTAACATGATCTGTCAAATCAGAAAGGAAAAAAAATCCAGCATCACTGTTGATAGATACCTTCATTTGTTTCATCTCAGTCCTACCATTTGCTTCCACTAAATATCACACTGCATACTTTTAAGCAGCCAGTCTTGAAATATAGGTTAGGACTTTAAAAAGCATCAGGCAACATGGAACAGAATCAGTGAGTAAGATGGAGATTAGAAAAAGTTCTAATTCATATTATAATGTTAACAAAGAAGGAGCGATGGCCTCATCAAATTGTTTCTAAACAAATAAAACACAAAATTTCCAGCACTCTACTCAAAGTTTGCATACAACAGCCATCGATATGCATCATTCAACTGTTGCAATAACATTATAACTGCCATGCACCACAAAGCAGTATCAGATTTTCAAACTCAAAACTCACCACCAAGCTATGTGACTACAGTCATATCGTAACATTAAGCATATACAGGTACTAATATTAGCTTTCTGATACCCTCAGAGAAATGGAAACAGCCTCTTACCTCTTTATCACAGTCTTTCTTTTGGACAATATTTCTACAAAACACAACATTCTGAGACCTTGAAGTTATCATTTATGCAAATAAAGCCAATAACAAAAAAAAAAATGTCTTCTCTATACCATTGGCAGTAGTGGACTTACATTTCTCCACCATTTCTAACAGGAAAGAATGCTGTGGAAATATATGTCAAGAGTTTCCACAGTAGCTCACATCTATCCTTGTGACATCAAAAATAAAAGAAGCAAACCAAAAAAAAACTACAGCCATGTCAAACAGACATTCTCCTACTGCAGGTCCATAACTTAGAACTTCACTGTAACCTAAGGTTTATGAGATGAAAACTCAAGTCCTTCCTTCTGATGCTAGATCCTGCTGGTCTAACAGATAATAATTCCAGTTCCTAATTATCAGACATAAGAAATGATGAGGCATCCATGATGAGAGAGAAAACAGTCAGTGTGTGTGATCATATGTCCCTGCAGATTGCTTTGTATCTTAAGCGACAGCTCCTTGCTGAAACAGGCTAACTCAGTGGAAGACTGCCAGGCATGCTGTGGTGAGATTATCATCTTAGTAGTTATTTATAATAAACTATTTTCAGCAAGTAGCACCTTTTTCAGTAGGAAAAGTTAAGGACAATGTATTTTCTTTCTAGTATAGAGATGTTCTATGACAAAAGATGCAGACAAAACCTAGAAGCATTATTCATTCGCATATGAAGAAAAACTTCTGATCAATGTTCTCCAGTGCAGTCTAAAAACTGTTCAACACCACCAGAAAACCCACAAAATTATGAGATACTAGAAAATAAAACCTGCAAGGGAAATTACATGGACAGACACAACACAGCAATCATACCTTACAAATAAGTCTTTTGGTTTGCCTGTATCCTTAACACTTCTGATGCTGAAACAGCTACCACAACATGGAGTTATCTATGGAACCACAAAAAAGTTCTGCCCTAACAGATGGTGCTTGAGTTTCACATAATTCCTCAGTGCCATTTCTTTGCAAGTGTCCTATGCAGAAATGCTCGACTCCCATAGCTTCAACCAAAAAATCTCATGAATGAAGCCAATGGAGCAAGGAGGACTGCATAAGGATGAAGTTACTGCATAACAGAACAAACAGTCTTCACACACAAGACACATTTTATATGCAAGCCCTGCTCCCATCACCAAATCACAACTGGGAAAACATACCTGTGGGTTGACTACTCCCACAATCCCACTCCAGTTCTTAGGAGCATATGAAGAAAGTCATACCTTTGCAGGGCTACCACAGAACAGCATCTAAGACAAGGATTCATTCAAGGAGACCTGCAATATTATTCTTTGAAAATCTTCCTGAACAGACAGTGGAAACCATGACAGCTCTGATAACAAAATTCGGCTCTCCCGTGTCCCTCAGGAAGCAAGCTCGGGTGTTTCAGAGCTTCCCAGGCTGCAGCTATAGGAAGATACTTCAAAATGTTTCAGGGGAAATAAACCTAAACACAAGAGACCCCAAACTGGTTGACCAGTGTATGAGTGAGCTGATAGAAGACACATCACCAGATTTTTTAAATGTATAGAACGCTTAACAACCTTATTTAGAAATGCTTTTTCTGCAGATTTAGACAGTCACCTAACAGTATTTGGCTCTTTAAAAAAAATAATGGTGTCATAATAATTTGCCACTAGCTTTAACCAAATATGAAAAAGAAATTTTAATAGGACAATACTGCTAAAAGAAAGCAGAATCAATTACAATTGCTTTCTAGAGTTTCTTTGTAATTGAAGAGTTTCAAAGTCTACATAGTATCACTTCCAGTATTTCATACCTTTATGCATTTTGCAGCTGCACTACAATGTTCTCAAATGGTTACAGCTTTTGAACAAACTGTCTCTGCACTAAAGCCAAAAGGATCTACAATGAAACTTCATCTGAAGCTCAGGACTTTCACATGACTGAACTCTTCTCTTTCTCCAGATCTGCTTAGCCTTCAGCCTCCCCTCAGCCCCTTTTATAATCCATCAGATACGCTTTTGGAGTGCACTTCACTTGTTTTTAAAAAAAACAAACAGGTTCAAAAAGAGAAAGAAGTGAATCCCTGCTGGGCTGAAGTTTTCAGAAGACAAAGCAGAAGGTAATCGTTTAATACCAAATATGAAAGCAGCATAAAAGGACAAGATGCAGAGGGGAAAAATCTATTTAGGCTTCCTGCACTGGCATGAAATGGCTGCTTTCCTTCTTACTGCCAGCTCCCATGCTTCATGTTGACATTACACATCCTGTACTGTAGATCCACCCCCATGCTGATGCTTGCCCAACAGAATTATCTCCTGCGTCACAGCAGTGGTAACAGAACTGCTGGCTCTGCACATCTGAAAGCACCATTTCAATGCTTAATACACGCAGCAACTGGACACACTACCAGATATTCTGGGTTGGTTTGTGGCACTCTTAGCACTGTAGTACTTGGCCTAACCTTCTGTTAACCAGATGGTCTCCTTCTTCCCTTGGGACCAAACCATTAAACGTTATTTTATTAATTTCTACCAAAATGCAGAGACAATTTACAGCACTTGTGTCTGGTTTATCTCCGACAGAGTTGCTGAGATGAAAAATGACCTAAAAATAACTGGAAATGCTGCTTCACACCAACAGAGAACAAGATCTTTTGGAGTAAATATTTAAATGATCTGCCAGATGAGCTACCATAGCAGTATAAACCACATGGATAGCAACCTGTATTATGTACATATGCAAAGGGACCCACTTTGGTCATTGTAAAAGGGCCCCAGCTGCATTTCCTCTGATCCAAAGCACCTGTCTTGAACATGGAATTACCATTAAAACCAATCTCTTGATCAAAAAAACAAATAAACAAAAAAAAAAGTGTAGTAACCATGGCTTCTGAAAACATCAGTGATGGGACTCCAGAACATGTGAACATCATGTACAGACAGTGGAGCAGCACAAATGTTGTCAATAGAACATCCATACGAAATCATACTTCAGGGTCATGACAGCATTAACTGAAGTCAAAGTTTCATCAGTATTTGTAGCATACACGCTCCTCCCGTCGTATTACAAAGAGAATGAAAGAAAAGGAGCACATGAATGAAATTGAAAGAATTACCTAATGCATAAGCTCCCGTTGGCTCTTGTAAATCAGCTACAACCATGCCCTCACATGCAGCCACAAATGAACATCTCATGTATGTAGGTGGTAGTTGTTGAAAGCTAAGGGCATCTTCTATGCAAGATGTAGTTTCCAAACGCCTCCCTGAAAACTCCAAAAGAATTATACCATACAGCTAAAGATTTGATCTTCAAATGTTTACTCACAGGAATAGCTGCAGTGAAATTTACAATCAGTGCACAGCAACTATTCACATAGCTTTTACAGTGTAAGGGCTTTAGCCCTTGTCATCTTATCTGCCAAATGTACTTCAGTAACAACAAAATGTAGTGGTAGCTGAGGTCTCTGACCTATTAAAAAGCCTTTGTTAAATGTTCCTAACAGTGGCAGTGAGAATTTATAAATTAAATAAATTAATTAATAAATTAATAAATTAATAAATTAATAAAGCATACATGTCTGCACGCAAACCCAGATCCTAGGAATGTAAGAAGAATCTTGCAAAAGTTAGTTTTGCTGTCTTCCAAAGAAAATTAGGAAACCAATCCACATAAAATCTAACCATAATAAATCATTAAAATGTGTTCTTCATGGCCACCACTACAGCGCAATGCTCCCAAAGCAAGGCTGGATTCACTGTTCAGACTGCTGCACACACACATTTGTCTGAGGCAGTCTTCTCAACATCAGGCTCCAAATCTCTGCAGCCTGGGGTGTCAAATATGTTTAACTAGGACAGCACCGCTATTACCTAGCTTCCCACATGTGACTAGCTTCTGATCTGGAGGATCACAAACCATCTTCTTCTTGGGCAACTAAAACACTCTTTTGGTCACTCATTACTAAAATTCTTACTTAGACACAAATAACTCTCAAATCTGGACGTCAACAGATCAGCAGGCATTGCCTTCAGCTCCTAAGTAGACTGCTTATTTCACCTGTAAAGAGGATTAGATGTCTTCAGCACATCAAGGAAACAAGCATGAGAACAGACTGTGTGGCATTTCAGCTCCATCTATCTTTAAAATTTCTCCAAAGAGAATGATTTTTTTTTACTGTCCCATTTAAGTTACTAACTCATCATCATATGACTGGCCTCCACTGCCATGACATACAAAACTTCAGTATATGGTGACAGGCCCCCCAGAAAGTCATTCCACAACCTGAAACATCATCTACCCTTCAAACACACTAAAAATAGATTCCTCACCCCCTTCAGGTCTCAGCAGCCCATCTGATATTACAGTACAGTATTAACAAACCTATGTAGACATGAATTCTTAAAATAAATATCTTCAGAGATAAGACTGGAACACCAGCAAGCAAATTATATTCCTGTGCACCACTGAAGTAACATGGGTGAACTCGTGGAAGCACTGAAGAACCACAGAGGGCAATGAGCATTTCGTGTTCGTTTTGCAAGAGCACACCACATTCAACCTTTGGTCAACCTGTCTGTCGTCTTGCCAGGCAACTTCTGACTCAAGGCTATTGGTCTGAAAGATATTTTCTGTGTGACCTCTGCAGTTTTTATGCAGTTCCTTGGGAGAACAACACACTGAAAATCTTGTGTCCCTCCACCCTGCTCCACAGTGGAAGGAGAGCAGCACATCTGTAGAGGGCGTGGAATGGAAAATTCATTGTAGTATGTTATCAGCTCGGTAATCTAATAATTTAAAAATAATTAGGGTTTACTCATTTATTCATGCAGCTGTGAGACCCAAATATATTGACTCACTCTTTCAGCACTCCAGTGAGTAATACAGTTATGCCCTTGTGGCCAGGGCTTTCAGAAGGTCTCACACATGGGCAGATAACCTGACAGGAGAAATCTGCATGCTCTTGAGAAACAACAGCTTCTTTTCAACATATCAGGGTGGAAAAACACTCAAGAACCAGCACGACTGAAGGGTCAAATGCATGAATCCTGCAAACCTTGAGCTGAGAGCCATCACATATGTTGATTCACAACATGGCCTTCAGTCATATTTACCTCCAGAAGGCCTGATGTCCTCCTCTCCCCAGGTCCTGGTGCTATTACACTGTGCTGGTTTACACCACATGCTTGATCACAGACAAGAGAACTTGACCTCTATACAACCTGACGTAGCTGAAAGCTGATATGCTTTCTCCCTGCTGCCCTCCCCCCAACCAAGATAAAAGGTCATTTAGACCAAAAGGAACCAGTCCACACTGACTTCAGGTTACATGAATTCAACTTTTGGGATACACTCTTGGCCAGGAGCCCAAACCTTTTCTCACAGGGCTGCAAGCCACAGCCATATGAGAGGGCAGAAACAATTCAGCAGTCAAGGAGGTAATTAACCAGACTGAGAACTGTCTGACTGCTCTCCATTTTCCACCAGCCATTTGTTAACATTTTTTACACTTGTCATGTTACTTAGCTGAGCAGGATAGAAGCACAATTTCAGAGCCCACCAGTGCTGGAGGTCCTGTATCCTTCAGCCAGAGCCACCCAGATATAGCCAGGGAAGGGAAAAACTGAAATGCAAGACCAGAGCTTCCAATCAAATAAGGAGAGAAATCATTTCAGATTTGTTCATATTGACATTTATTTATTTTTCTCACAGTACCACTTGTCACATAATACAGAAGAAAACAAGATGACTCCTTATGGCCATTGCCTTCCAAACTTTGTTGCATTACCAACTAAACTAATTAGGTGCTGTACACACAGTTATGTCTCTTCTTCCATACTTACCATAAGGAGCAACACACCTGAGAACACATCATCAATCATAATGATGGCAGTGACATAGAAATAAAGTGGCAGGTAACTCAGTTCCCATCTCTCAAGTGCTTACAAGAGCAGAGCAGACCTCTCCAGTCTCACACGCCATATCCACTCCCATAAGGAGATTTTTCTTTTCTTCCCTTCATATTGGTTCATTTCAACACACACAGCAACAGAATCCAGCAACAAGGTCTTAATTTCCAATATCCCTGTTAAATCCTAATTATGCCTATTTCACTGGGTAGAGGCATGGATGGTTGAAGGAATTTAAAAATTAAGAGCAAGATTTCAAGGGCTCAACACTAATTCTTTGGTCTCCTTAGTGTCTGGTCAGAAAGGCCTAAAACCTTGTTATAAAGAGCCACATGCCCACAAATCTAGCTGAGTCTGACTGGAACTGAGGAATCCAAGTCTGAGTTAAAATAAATAAATATTCAGGGGGCTAAGTTCTTTACAGAAGCAGTTTGCTCATCTGAACAAAGATGGGAGATGAACAAGCATGTCCGGATCACTGCATCCACTTCAAGACCAGCACTCCCCCAAGCTGTCTCACAAGTTTAATCCCGACTGGAGTGTCTACTTTGGTTTAAAATAAAATAAAATAAA
>NW_009735996.1:0-852 GCF_000703405.1 Apaloderma vittatum | reverse complement strand
CACCTGAAATGCTGCCAGAGGGGTCTGAAGAGCTGAATGGTGTTCCAAAAATCAAAAAAGGGGGAAATGTGGATACCCTGCATTTCACAGTGAGCTGTGCTGGCAGCACTGCGTTGCAGAATTAAGACTTTCGTCCCTGACCTCTTTTCTAAACAAGTACATAACTCCTGCTTGCTAATAATCAAAAGAGACCCTGACCAGCCAAGTACAGCTCATGTTGGGAGTTTGCTCGTGAGAATGAACAGATAAGATGCTTCTTTTACACAAGATGTGCAAGGGAGTGAATGGGAGAGTGTGATCAAAACAGACCTGGGAAAGTCTGTTCTCCCTGTGTGATAAGAGAGTGACTGAAGGAGCACATGAGCGAATAACAATTCTGTCTGCATTGTCTGGTCTCCTCTTTGTAACCCATGAATACTGCTTCTTGCTAATAAACTTTGTCTTAGCTTCTCTCAAGAGCTGAGTGCGTGCCTTTCAGCCCGCTGCACAAAAGATCTTGATGAGCAGTTACATTGTACGAAGCGTGTAGCAAAAGCAAGTAGAGATCCTAGTATGGAAGTACAATGGTTAAACAAGCTTTGGCATGGCTTAGGTTTCTCCCTATCTGGATAGCTTGCTTCTTTATTGCAATGTGTGTTAGTTACTGTGATTATGATGTTTGGCATGTTATTAGCTTGTCTTAGATCTGTGCTAACTCGGGTATTAATTTGTCAGATACGCGTGGTGTCCAGGTGGACAGAGTTGGAGCTACACCCATGTGAAGAGAAAGAAAAGTCAAGCGTAAGGGATACCCCGAAGACTGACTTCCTGAGAGCATGATTTAAGGAGCATGGAGGGAGTGTGTCGATGGAG
>NW_009735995.1:0-12132 GCF_000703405.1 Apaloderma vittatum | reverse complement strand
GGAACGAGATGATCTTCCAACCCAAACCATTTTACGATCCTATGAAAAGAGCTCCAACACATCAGTGAAAAGAACCAAGTTCTCCCAGCTCTGTGCATACATCAGGTATTTTATTTTACTTCTAGATGTATCCTTCTTTAGGCAACGCCGAGGCCGCGTCAGAATCTCTAGTTTGCTTCCTCACCTCGAGAAACACCTTTTCCTACAGCAGTTCATCTTTCACCTTTCCAGCTCTTCCAACACCATCAAAACTTCATTTACATTTTCTTTTCTTTATTTCCATGAAGTGAAAGACAACAGACAAGTACACAAACCTGCTAGTGTCAACAGTTATGACTACTGTAAACACTTGAAGTTTGTTTGGCACGATATCCTCCACAAACACTTTACAGTTTATAAATTCCCAGCAGTTGATACTCTGAAGTTTTGTCAATATAATCTAAGAAGTCAGCTTGAGGTTTTTGTTGTGTTTGTTCAGTTTTTTTTAAAAAACCTTACAAATTCCCCTTTCTCCATGTTATTTTTCCTCCTTCTATCCTAATAGAAGCTCAACAGAACTTTATAAAATACTCTGAGTGTTAATTAATATCACAGACAATAGACACAAAGCAAGTTATCCCTGCAATGCTTTTTTATGTAACACTGAATTCTGTACACAGCGCTGACACTATTTGTTTTGTGCTCTATCGTTGTAATTAAATTAGAAATCAATAATCAAACCCTTACCAGCATTCTCTGAGATTTGTATAGCTACCTACATCAAACCTCCCTGAAAATTTTATCACCTAAATAAGGTCTGACAATTTTCTTCTTCCTTTCAAAGCTGCTATTCCAAAGGGTCACAAAAGGTTTTCCAGCAAAGACAAGACCGATGATGCTAGACACAATCTAAGTTCTACCAACAGGAGCACACAGTGGCTGCAGAACGCTGTGAAGCACACAGAAATCCTTTCTGACAGCTCGCCCTCCGGGAAGTATTTCTGCTGTAAAAACCTTATTTTAATCAGGCAGTAAAAGAGACAATAGATTCCCCCACCGCTCGGCTGAGCTGCCTCCCTCGCCACCTTCCACAACCTGCGCAACAGCTCCAGCTCTTCCCTTGCCGAATCCTTGCTTGTCAGAGAAAAAAAAAAGAAAGTTTTGAAGTAGCAATTTCCAGTAGCAATATAAACAGGAGAAAGGGTTTATATTAGAGGGCAAAGAAAGTGTTCTGTGAGTCTAAACAGTCCCTTTGCTTAAACACTCGACTGACCACACCTGTGCTGGTCAAAGGCGCGTGTTCGCCTCTCATCAGAGCTCCAAAGCTACTAAGCATGGAAAAAAATATTACTCACTCTTGCAGCTCTGATACCTTAGATCATGTTGCTTTTGCTCCTCGGTATTGTCACACATGAGCTACACTATAAATTTCTTTTGTAGAGTTAATAAATTATCATTTTTTTCCATGCCGCCCTCTTCCAAACAGCGTATGTGCACTCTACATGCTGGAGACGTAAAAAAGTCCCCGAGGTAGCACGAGACTATTTTGATGGCTTTGAATATTATGGATGGGGCCCAGTGGGAGGCTTATTGCAGACAAGAGAAATAGGACGCCAACCAAACAACGACACCCCAGAGACGGCCAGGTCTCAGCTGCTGCAGCAGGTAATGACAGCGATGATGACAATATTGATGTTTGTCAGCCACGGTCTGCAAGCTTGTACAACACACAAACATGCCAACACGAAAATGATGTACTGGGCTAAAAAAATCCCTGTCACTCTTCAGATGGAGTATGCAAAGCAAGTGGAGACTCTAACTGGCAACTATACAAGACCTTTACCAACCACTTTGCCAGGTGCCTTTTGCTTCTGCTTCTTCTAAGGAGAATCCCACTATTTTTTCGTTCTCCTAATTTAATACACTGGCAACTATACAAGACCTTTACCAACCACTTTGCCAGGTGCCTTTTGCTTCTGCTTCTTCTAAGGAGACATCCCACTACTGTTTCTTTCTCCTAGTTTAATACATCTCTTCAGTATGAGCTTCCATGACCTGTAGTTTTAAGCAGTTACAGTCATCTTAGTCTATGGGAGAGGAAGATATAACCAGCTGGATTTCATAAAGTTCTCACAGTATTTTGAAATTAATTGCATGCTGCCTTGTTTTAATTATTACGCAAGGCGATCTTTCAAAAGTTTCAGAGAGTGTGGGGTTTTTTAATCAAGGTGCCAAAAAACTGAAGTGCTTTTTTTGTGAACTTCTACCTTTCCAATCAAAAGGCATTTCACCACTGGGAAAGAGAAATCAGGTTCCCACTCCTCTTTAAAATAAAATAAAATGCAAGGAGTTGAATTTCAGCTGAGCTCTGCCTCACTGATGAAAGTGAAGCTACACCACCTGAGAACACGGATCACTAATCAGAACCTCACTTACATTTATTTTCTGTACCTGCCCGTAGATTTCTATGGCAGAAATCCCAGTTCTCTGGCAACCATTGAGTATTCCAGATGTATCATCTTCTGCACGCCAGTGAAGGAGCAGGCCTTGGACAAACTGGGAAGGAACTGACTGCTCCGTGCACACGGCAGCCTCGCTGAGGTGTAGACTCCGCGGAGCACCACAAGCCTTGGGAGGAGGACTTCACCGGCAACCCTACCCATACCGAATTGACAAGCCATCTTGTGACAGGAACAGGATTTAACGCTCAGTCACCCAGCTTGCAGAATTTTCAAAGAGCCCAGTGCACCAAAACAAAGAAGCCAGAGAGCCGAAAACCTCTTCTTAGGGTTGAGTCGAAACAAAACCTTCCAGAGCATCCCTCACAACCCTCCCAGCTCCCACCCTGCACCACCAGGAGCTGCCCTGGGCTTTCCAGCGAGGGATGAGGTCTGACCCCCACCACACGCACATTCCTGCAGCAAACAGATCCTCCTCTCACCTCCCAGCCATGAGGCAGTGACTGGAGCAGCCTGGGGGACCTCAGCAGCCCCGGACCTGCCTCTGCAGCCCAGGTGTGGAGGTGAGCCCTGGCAGGTCAGTTCCGACCCAGCTGTTTGCACAATGTGCAAAGGTGGAAGCAGCAGCAGCATCTCCGTTGCTTTTCCCTTCTCTGCTGGAGTCGCACCTCAGCTGGGCCAAGTGGACATGCTCGGCCAGGTACCCCCAGGAGCCGACAAACAGCAACACGCTGAAGCGTTTGTGCGCTGCCTGTGATGACGAGCTGACACCAATAACCGTTTGCTGGCTGCCAGAAACACCAGGTGCTCTTCAATAAATGAGATGTTGCTGGATAAAAGGAGTTTGTTAGGAGGGTTTTTACTGTGCCCTGAGCCGTAGGGAAGCTGCCTGAGTCTGAACCCCAGGAGGATTTCACAGCCCGTGCTGTTCCCACCTGAACACATCAGGAGTTCACACAAAATCATCCAACTTCAGAGAAAAAGATGTTCATGCTATTAAAACTGGCAGAATGCACGTTTTTCTGGTAAATCCATATTCCAATTATAATAACAATAAAATAATAGTTTTAATCACAGAGAATCATCAAATAGTTTGGGCTGGAAGGGACTTTTAATCTTGTCCCGGTCTCTCGCCATGGGCAGGGCCACCTCCCATCAGCCCAGGTTGTTCCAGGTTCCATCCAGCCTGGCCTTGGGCACTGCCAGGGAGGGGCGGCCACAGCTCCTCTGGGCAACCTGTGCCAGGGTCTCACCATTCTCATAAAAGACTTCATTGTACCAAATAAATATTTCAGTTAATGAATGGGTCTGCGATAACGAAAAGACACCCCATTTGTCAGGAAACACATATCTATTTGCAAAGGTTACGATTTATAATTGTTTAGGATTTGTACTTCTCTCTGTTCTTCCAAGAAACTAGTTTTGACAAATATGTATTTTCAAAATGTTCCTTTCTCCTAAAAAAATAAATCCATTTACAAATACAATTCCATGATGTTTTGATGTAGCTTTTCCGATTCTTCTCATCTTACAATTTCCATCTGCTGTGAAAACAAGAAAATAAGACTCTTCCAAATTTAACACGTGTGTGTTTGTTTAACTTTACATAATCTCATCCTCTTATCATCCTTCTTTTTGCTCTAAAACAAACTACTCATCCACTTTCCACTCGAAGAAAACGTAAGCTCATTAATGAGGATACAGCTCTCACAACAGAAAACAGCTTCAGGCTCCAACGGGTAAGAAAAAAGACCCATCTTTTAGAAGAAGGAAATGAGCAGACCTCAGGATTTACAAACACCTTCCCCTTGCAGGGGTCGGGAACTCACAACCTGCTCTACCAAATCTCTCTAAAATCAGCGGGTCCAGTGTTACAAATTCTTCTCACTACAAGAAAATGCACTGAAGAAAATGATGGCCATCATCATAACACTGTGAAACTCAAGGAAAACACATGTAACTAGTGTTACTGGAAACCTTTATACTCTTATAAAATATTTTCCCCATTTTTATTTGACATCATTTTATATGAGTGCATAAAGAGAAACATTCTTCAGTTCTTGGGGATATTAAAACTGGACGGGCTATGCTGGCACCATGCTGGTTTGTGCATGTCATCTACCACCTGTGGGTATGTGGAGGAAAAAAGACACGACCTGCCTGAAGGAAAACAAACATGGGAGGTAAAACAAGAGAACCTTTACTTCATCCCTGGCGGGGAACCCAGCAGATCGCACGGCGTGATCCCACGCGCAGAAGGCGAGAAGCAAAAAGAAAAAAGCCCACACCGAGAGTCGCCATTAACAAAACCTCGGAAATCTGAATCACCGCTTTGCGTCACATCTCATCGCGCTAACGACGCCAACTGGGTTACAGCATCTCACGCGGGGTCACGATTTTCCTACCGTTTCCCAAGAGAACTGAAGGCACCCGAATTCTTCCAGAGAGGCAGGAAGCATGCCAGGAACAAAGCAAATCCTTGATTATTCAAGCACCATTGGTTCTGTTCTAATGAAATAAATAGTTCAATAACTAGCTACTAAAAGTCTGCAACAGGTCCCAGTTCTCAGATTTCCTCTAGGCTCAGCTTCCATTTGCTAGCTCCTACTATCAGTTATATTGAAATTCAGTAGATTTAAATTTTCAGTAATTCCATAAACACGCAAAGATCTTTTAGAAGAAAAATATCATGGTTTTAAAGACATGTTCCAGTAAGCCACATGTAAAGAGAAATTCGGGGGTAGAAAACTGTCCTATAAAACCAAGCGCACGCTTGATTTATAGCAATTAATTCCAGAATCCATTGCAAAGGACAAGACCAAGATCAATATCCCATCAGAGAGGACTGCCTGGGCACTCGGTGAAGGTTAGAACCCTACACCTCTGCCAACACACAAGCACTGTCTCGGAGACTGCCTCGCTCCTTTCCCGGAATATTTTTCAGCCATTCTCAAATTTTTTGATCCACAGCAGTTACTGCTGCTGGGTTGGTAAGGATGGGTGATAAGGCAGTAGAAGTATTGTGCCTGAAATGCCCACAGTAACAATTTATCTGAGCAGTAAGAACTTCACTGGGTCTTACGCGTAACGCAGGCGCCACAAATCCAGTTCCCGCTGTAAACGGAGGCCAAGCGCTTCAGAGAGGGGGCAACAAGGAAGAGAGCAAAGGAAAGATTCCAGCAGCACACACCGCTGTCAAGTTGTCCCACACCTTCTCGGGCAGACTGCGTGGACTAGACTTCTTGAGTCTCTCGGGATACCACATCTTCCATTTTTTTAAAAATCACCTGCGTAATTATTTCCTAAATACAGTTCTCCATCATTGTTTCTCAAGGGAACAGATATATCCTTCCTGTTCCAGACTCGCCAGGACCGAGTATAGAGCTTTCGTGTGTACTGTGCCTCTACTCAATCTATACTTGTTCCAAATTTAAAGGCAATTTTCGTCACACTGAGAGCTCCCGCTAAGCTCTTGCAACCACTTTGACAAGTTCTCCTCTACGAGGACAGCCTCTGTTTTCCATTCCCAGCTCCGTAACCTGGCACTGAAAGAGATGCTGATCTATACCCTTCTGCAAAGCTACACTCTTCTTCACAATGCAGATGATTTGTTGCACATGAGTCATCTCTTCTTCGTTGTCTTCTATTGCTGTGTTAAAAACTAAAGAGTAATTTTGCGCTTTATTCTCCCCCAAATTTCAATTATGTCGACACTTTTACTTAAATCAACTAATAGTAACTCTTGAAAATAATGCTTGATGCAATCTGGTTTTCTATGAACTATTGTAAATTCCTATTGTTGCTCCTCTACCCCTAAGTCCCCGTGACGGAGGTAAGCAAGCTTCGTGCAACAGAAAACAAAAGCCAGAGGCTTCCCCAGCAGGTTGAGGGAGTTTGCACCTGTGGGGCGATGGGGGAAAGGGTGTGAGGATAAACGGAGAGAGAGATCTCCACAGCGTGGGTGTGAGGAGAGGAGCTCACCTCAGGACAGCAGCTGCTCTGCTACTGATGAAAGAAAGGTTAAAGGAAGGGCTCAAGAAATAATAAATAAATAAGTCTCTGCAAACTTAGAGTCTTGCCTTACCCTACTCTTCAGCAAAACTGTGTACTAAGCACAATGTGAAAGGGTATTTAATCTCTGGTATTTGGCTATAATTATCTCTACTCTCCTGTGACAATGGAAGAGCTTTTCAGAGCTTTGTCTTAGTTATCACTGAGAAATAGAAGACCAGGGGCAAAAAAAAAAAATTAAAAAAAAAAAAAATCAACAGATGGATAGTAATACTGACAGCCCTGAACCCTGAAAAATCATCAGTCATTCTCTGTAAGGATCATGGCGTTTGAATTGCATTTTAATTGCTCTGTGAGCTTCTAAAGTGCCTTTAGGACATATTTAAAGCTTTTCATAATATCTGGTTACAAGGAGAAACACTGAATATTTTAAGATCCATGATAAATCTGAGCACATTGAAAAGGTATAGGGCTTGTATGTCTAATACTTTAGTTTCATACCAGAGACAAGAATCTTCCCTCCTCCATCAGCATTTAACAGTTTACATAACCCTAGGCTCACATCTGTATTTTAAAACCTCCAATGTTTGGATGAGGAATGAGACAAAAGCTATTTTCCTCTCACTTATTAACTGGCCATAAGGAGTGTTGGCCGCAGAACTCGGCAGAGCAGGTTTTCTCAAATGCCAGTGTTTTGTCAACCATTGTAAGCAGCTTTTCCGGAGCTTCATGATAACTTCCCTCTCAGTAATCTTTATGCTTAATTAGTATAATTAATATTTACTCATACAATTCCTAAATTCTTGCCCGGTGATAGTGATAAAGGTGTCAGAACTGAGATCAGAGGCTGAAAAGACACCAGCTGTATTAGACAGTCCCTGCCCCTGAGAGACAGCACTGTACCACAGAAGCCTGAAAAAAAGCACTCGATGAAAGACAAGCGGCATTTTTTTCCTCATTAAAAAAATTAAGTAAAACACGAACAAAAATACATTAACTCCCACCTATTAGGCTTCCGTGGATTACTTGTTTCTGCCAAGCAGCCCTCATGAGCTGTACTCTGTAAAATAGGGACTGGAATTCGGAGCAGTCTGAGTTCATTTGGAAACCTGCAGCTATGCAGAGCTATTTGCTTAAGAAAGGCTTGTGACATTAATAATACACTCAGATTATTACGATTAAATTGCTCTGGAAAAGATACTGGAAATTCAATTATATGAGATATACAAGGTAATTTTTTTTAAAAATCCATAGCACGAGATCATAGAGGAAGGAACTACCATCTCCCCTCAAAATAAAACCAAACGCAACAACTTGGTGACACATTCTGAAAAGGTAAACACCCTCCATTTGCTCCAGTCATTTCTGCCACCCAGAAAGCTCCAAAGGCTTCTGTGTCCAAGCTAATAAAGTGTTCAAACAGTTCCCAACTTCTGCCGGAGGGCTACATAATGTCACTTTTGTGATTCCGAGGTAAATTCAACGCTTACAGTATCCGATCAATCTCTGATTGATCTGACAGACTCAACAACATCTCGGTTGGGCAAATGGAAAAAGAGAAGAGGATGAAGATGAGGAGCAGCTGCTCCTGCCATCAGCCTTTGCCGAGAGGACTGGGAGGAGGTTCCAGAGCAGCTTCTGCCCTGGATGCCACCCAGTCACATGGAGCGAACAGAAACAGCAGCGCTGCTCACCCGCTCCTCATGCTTCAGAGTGTGTCACCGTCACAGAAATGCCATCGCCAACTTCTTTTGTCTTGTTCCGTTTTTAAAGAAGTGAGCTCTTCAACCAATTGAAAGTAAAAATCAGCCATGGTACTTGGTTTGACTGTTACAGCAGCAGCCACAGCGAGCAATCGCTTAAAAGTGAAAATTGTACGTGTAAATCAACGCTCAAGAAATCAGAGTATTTTTTTAAAATCAAGCTTTTACTCATTGCCCTTCTCAAGCCAGGCCTATATAGAAGTTGTCTAGACCAGAAAGAGAGACTGTGCCTTAAGAGTGTTTGTTTGGCTGGCTGAATTACAGCAAAAAATAGTTCATTTTGGTAAATATCCACTCAGCCATTTCTAGCTCCAGCCAGCAAGGCGCTCGGGTAACCTCATACGGGTCAGGAGCCAAGCAGCACCTCGAATCGAACATTTGAAGAAACTTTGCAGAACAGGCTTCAACACATTTCCTGGTCTTCTCTGCCAAAACATGACAGGAGTAGATTTTCTGCAGATCCCCCAAAATTACGGGTGTAGCTATCCAAATAAATATACTACGCTGCTGCAGCACCTGTCTAAATACTGATAAAGGTTTATTTAATGCAGTGTTTATTCTCCTCGTAACAGAGATATCCATTTGAAATACATTTAGAACATCAAACAAAGCGCAGACGATAGAAAACAAAGACGAATCACCATATGAAGTACCAAAATCATCTCCTCCCTATAAAGTTTTGACAGTAGTGCTAGAAAAGTATGTTAGATTAAACCCCAACAGATCCTGCTGCTACAGGGGAGAAAAACAGGGGAAAAAAAGAGGTTATTTGAGTTGGATTTCACAGTTTTTCACCTCAAGCACAGTAAAAATTCAGGTTTTTTTCAACACAATTTTAGATGATGCCTACAAGTAAGGGAGGATCATTCAGACAAAGATCAGCGACAGGGTGATGGATGTCACTGGTCTGTCTCAGCCTCTACGCCAGATACACCATTGTCAGACTTCATTGTGGTTACTGGAAGTGAAACAAATGCATTAAAACATGCTGCCATATCATGTTAACGGACCTGACGTCGTATAGTGTCATTCCATTGCACTGCAGCTTAAAACTCATTTAATACTGTGCAATACAATATGACAAATTAGTAAACAAAGGATAACAAGCCTGTCTACCTGGTGTCAAGTTAGTTTGCAAATTAAGATCACTGCACATAGAAGAAAACACCTTCCCCCTCCACTGCCTGTTTAAGGATGTTTTGCTGTATACCTGGCCAAGGCACAGCCCTAGTATTTGCGTATCTCGTAACCTTCCAAGAATACATTCCTAGAGCAGCCCTGCAAGGCAAGTAGAATAATTTCATAGACAAGAAAGAGGTGAAGCAACAAGAAAAGTCTACAGGATATACCCAAACTCAAACAAAAAGCTGCACTCGCACACCGGACATGAGGGGTCCAAGAACAGGAGTAAAGACCACCAGACGCTGGAGACAATTTAGGAGTAGTACCGGTACACATGTCTTCCATACCTATACCCTTCCTTAGCTATATGGTACCAAACACTGTCCTAAAAAAAAAAAAAAAAAAGGCAAAAAAAAGCCCAGAAAAAACCCCAACGCAGTGCAGCAGTACTTAGACAGACTGATCCACTGCTGGCAGTGTGAGTGGTACAAGCACAGCCCCGCCAAGCGCAGGAATCGATCCCGTTCTCCCTTTCTTCTACCCCTTCGCTCCTAGCTGCCGGCTTTCTCCCATCTCCGTTTTCTGTGGAGAAAGTCAGAGTTGTTCAATCAGTATGTGGGATAAGACGACAAAGGCCAGTCAGAGTAAGTCCCACTACAAGCCAGACAGGGAGGCTCAGAGCCTAACAACAAGGGAAAAAATAGATAAAAGTAATCTCCCCAAGCTGGAAGAATGCCACGCTGCAGAAGGCCAAAACAAGTGCTTGAAGCTGCATTTCAAACCCATGAGCAGCTGTTATCTCCAAACAGTGCTCTGAGAACAAAAAAGATCCTCAAGTTATTAAACTGATCTCAGGCAACACAAGAAGCTGTGACACCCCCCAGCACATCTTGCCCCTCGGACGAGAGAGGATAAAGACGAGCACTCTGCTCCCCAGCTGGGAGCAGGACTCGGGCACCAGTGACTTGTGGCACTTCACTCACTCCACGTCAATACGGGCTGGAAACTTAAACCCCAGCAGCTTTTGGAAGCAGAAGCAGGAAAAGAGAGGGAAGAGAGAGCGAGGCAAGAACTCACATTACTGGAAAACCATCATTCTGCCTTCAGCGCTCTGAGCAGAAGTTTCTCCAGCTCAAGGGCGCGCTCGGCGACTGCTGTGGGACGGCTCCGAGGGTTGAGCCTGTCACACACCAAACCTCGGGGCACGTGCAGAGCGGGAAATCGAAGCCACTGACTTGATAACCTTCAGCAAGGAGAACACCATGTGCCTCAAAGCCAAGAGGCAGCTCTCGGGCAAGTTCATCTGGGCTGGAGCTTCAGTCTGACCTCACCCACTAAGTCGTGATCAGCATCTTTAAAATTCAATTAGAAACAAAGATAAAGCTGCGCGATAAGTACAGACATACTCCAAGCTCCAGTCTTCTCTGTTTGCTCTTCTTTCAGCTCAGTCACTGCAGAGTCAGACTACTTAAACAGGCTTTAAACCTGGCAGGCCTCTGAAGACTTGAGGTCACACAGGGAACTGCAGCAGACAAAGTTTTGGCAGTTTGTAATTGCCTGTTGGGCTTTCTCTTACAGATAATTATACGAGATTCTCTTTTACAGTCAACTAATTAACACAACTTCCTTCATCCATTAATGTCACCGATACTCTGGCCCCAGCCCTGCAAGGGTGTCCTCACGGACACGGAAGAGCAGGGGAAATCAGAAGGGTCCTGTTATCTTTAAATGCTTTGCAAAAATCTCGCAGACTCCTGTTACTTTCATCACTCTTTTCCTAACTGCTTTGGTTCCAGGCCAAGACAGCAATGAGGGGCACACTGCCATTTCAAAGGATAGGAATAACCAGACTAAAATGATACAAAACAATTAATCTAGTACATACAAAAGCAGAGCTGTATCTCCGACATGGCTACATTTCATCTCAGGGCAGAGAAACTGAATTTCATTTTCTACAGATCAAACAGCTTCAAACTCTGGAAAAGTGTGAAGTCCAAATCCAGGAATGAACAGCAAGTGAAAATTTCTTTTTTTTGTTTCTATGGAAGCAATTCTTTCAGTTTTATTTGTTAAACTGGCTAAACCCATGACTCAAGACTTTTCTGCTGGAAGCTCTTAGCACACAGAGATACTGCAGGCTCAGGACAAGCACTATCTTGTGGCCACGACAACCCATTAAACCAAGCAACTATATAAGGAAAACATGTCTGCTATTTTATTAGCTGTTCTGAGGCAGACATGACAATCTGGGGATAGATTTATCGAGACAGTATATTTTATTAGATCAGTTGCTGGATCGGGGTGGGGGGAGACATACTTGCAGCCATGAAGACAGCTGTCCCTACTCCAGCAGTCAGGCTCATAAAATTTATTACTTCTTACTCTAGCCCTTCCTTCTTTGTAATTTTAGCCATTGCTAATGCAAAAGCTTTTTCTTTAAAGTGACTCATGCTCCTAACTTTTTTCACTTTCTCATTTTTCTCTTCTTTTCTGAGGAGAACTTAGGCCTTGTCTCTACCAGAACACCAGCGGGCAGGAGGCTCCCGGAGCACATCACTCAACGCGGGTGCCGGTGCTGGCCCTCGGGTGACGTCGCCTCTGGTGCGGGGGGACCAGCAGGAGGCTGCTCGTACTCCCGTGACTCAGCCTCCGCCACCGGAAAAATCACATAAACACCTCACTGATGGCAAGAGAGCTACACCCGAGTTCCTCCCTGCAATTCCCCAATTCCTTGTTTGCCCCCTCCCGTACGCGTGCTGCTAGGACGCTCTGCCTTCACGAGTGTCGTGGGTTAGGGC
>NW_009735994.1:0-769 GCF_000703405.1 Apaloderma vittatum | reverse complement strand
ATCTCTGCATGCCTTCCATTCCCACCACTGCCAGTGGTGGGAATGAACGTGACCTCCTTCAATCACCATTTTCCAGAGGTCACCTCCCTGCAAGAAGCAAAGAGCCAAAAAGAGCTGGGGAGGTAAAGGAGCAGAACAACCCGTGGCACATCGAGGCGATCGGCTAGTAGATGCAAAGGGAGACGGACTCCCAGGTTGCCCGAGAGCAACCACGGTTAACTACGGCAGCAATTTGTGCTCTGCTGTGTGTTCACCCTCAGGGACCAAACGCTCTCCCGAGTTTTCTCCTCTGATACAGAGCCAGGTTCTGTGAAGAGCATCCCCAGGAGTCACGGTGTGAGAGCTGCTCTTGGAGGGGCACACAGAGAAAGGAGCAAAGACACCAAGATGCTGCTGGTGGCTGGTGTCTGCAGCTCCTGGGGCCCTTGTCGTGCCCCCCAGGAGCGCCGTCAAGCCTATATAAGGGAGCGCTGCGCTCGGTGCCAGAGTCAGCAGAGGAGCTTTTGGAGGAGACAGCCCGGCACTGCCGCTGCTGGGACAGAGATTCTCCAAGCGCTCGCTCTCGACGTGTGCCATGGCCGCATGGAAGAAAAGGAGCTCCAGCTCGATGGAGCAAGCATGCGTGCTGTGCCATCAGGAAGACGCCGACCTGCTCGGCGCTGGACACAAGCTGGTGCAGCAAGGGCTCTGTGCCCATCTGGGCTGCCTGTTTTTCGCCAACGACCTCTTCCAGCAAGTGCCCAAGGAAGAAGGCCTCATGGGATTTCTC
>NW_009735993.1:0-53960 GCF_000703405.1 Apaloderma vittatum | reverse complement strand
ACTTGCTGACAGTGCTCTCTGTTCCCTCATTGAGGTCATGGAGAATGTATTGAACAGCACTGGCCCCAGCACTGACCCCTGGAGGACTCCGCTAGACACAGGCCTCCAAATAGACTCTGCCCCATTGACCACAACTCTCTGACTTCTTCCCTTCAACCACTTCACCTCCCACCTCATTACTCAGTCATCCAGACCACACTTCCTCAGTTTACCTATGAGGATGCTGTGGGAGACAGTGTCAAATACCTTGCTGATATCCAGATAGACCACATTTTTAAGCAGCTTCTTCCTTCCAAGCTTCTGTCATTCTTTGAAAAAATACTTTTTTTGTTTTTGCTATTAGTTTATGTTTACAAACTTTGGAATGCTTGAGGATGCAAAAGCATTTTTTCACCACAAATGAGTACCTAGTGCATCAAATGTTACCGTGTAATTTATCCTAGAAATTCACTAACTAGGAAAGATAAGCATATATTTTCTTTGATGAAAAGTAAAATATCCTGTCTTTATCCAAGAGTCAAACCAGTGTATTTTTGTTTCAGTTCTAATTTAAACTGTTACTGAAATCACACTTGTTTGAAACAGTAAGAGACTAATTGCTGAAACAGTGCATCACAAATCACCAGAGCTTATTTAATCACTTCAACTCCAGATGTGATCCAATGTCACTACATTTAAGCCCACAGGTCCAACCTTAATATATAGTATATGCAAACAGTATTATCAAAACCATAAGCATTAAGTTTTTTTATACCACTTCTGTTCACATGAGCATCTGTAACAACTGTGCAGGGGTAAACACAGATCCACAATTCTTATAACACATTTCCTAATTTCTTACACGTAAAATTATTGGAAGAACATGAAGCGGGGATTGTGACTTCCAAAATGAAAACAAAATGTCACTATCTTTTCAGTGTCTCTTCAAGGCTTACTACATTAAAATGCCTTGGTAAAATGACAGTGTTTATGTTATTCATCTTACCTTGTGAAATGAATTTCTGCATCATATCGCAAAGGAATTGATAAGCTGACCTGGTTGTCCAGTTCTTGTTCTTCCTTACTTTCACTGTTCATCAAAACACATTTATGTCAGATGTTAGAATATTATTTTATACAAATAAGGTATTAATACCTAACTTGCTTTCATATGATTATATACTTTACCTCAATGCATGAAAACTTAAAACTGCCACATTCTGAAGATTTTTCAGGTTAAAATCAAAACTAATATCAAAGGATACCTATGGAAGAGACAAGGAACACACAGTAAATGAGCTGATGGTACAATATCCAAAGGACTTCTCAATAGCAACGTAATTATTCATATGTGCAATGATCCACACTTGCCCTCACTATCTGAATTCTCCATCAATTTCTGTCTAATATTTCAGTACTTTATAAAATTCCAAAATTGCTTTGTTCTTGCTTTCCCCTGCAAACTGGCATTGTTACTTAAACATGAGCTATCTGCATTTTGAAATTGTGTGTAACTAGCTACAAGCTGCATCAAAAGGTGTTTAGGATTGCTTCAGTTGCATGCTTTTAAACATTAGCACTATCAGAAGCTTTGTATTTACTCTCATCTTTGTGTTCCAATAGGTCCACTTTGACCAATGCCATTCAAGATTCAGAAACTTAACTTGTTATATGTAATTTATTTTGTTTTTACTGTGCTCTCCCACCGCAGAATGTCACGTGTCAATTCTTTTGAGCAAGTTTCTTATTGCTCCAGTTGACTGCTGGGAGGCTGGAAGCCTGTTTCTCTTCTGCTCTTGCGGAAGAAGAGATTCCATAAAAACATGGATAACCCAAGATTTACAGTAATGGGAAAAAAGATGTAACGATACTCTGTAGGGCTGTGTGGGTCACCTATCTTGTCTCAAAGCAATACAGCTTTCTTGGGGAGAGGAAATTCACAGAGCAAGATGTACCCCGGGAGGGAGTTTGATGGGAATTGTGCTCAGTTCCCAGATAGCTACACACGACCCTTTCCGCTTCTGTGCCCAGCCCTCACTTTCCAAGAGTTGCAAAGACACAGCAGCATTTGAAAACTGTGGGTAGGGAAAAATGTGCTTCAAGAGCCTTTCTTGCTTTAACCTGGCAAGGAGTCACAAAAGCTTAGCCCTTAGTTTGCATCCTTTAATGCCTCTGAAACCCAAAAGGAAGTTAACTGTTGCCAAATCTAAGAAATCTTCACCAACATTAAATGTAGATTTAGGGGGAACACAACAACAGAAGTGTTTGGGTATCATTCAAGGTTATTTAAACACATTAGCTGTACCTGTTGTCCTGTTTTGAAAACAGGATAACTTATTTGGCAAATGACTGTACTTTGTGCTGTTCCTGTCTGACACGAGACTTCAGTCCCATCACTCTGCAGAGGAAACAGACAAAAAAGTCATCTTAATATCAGGTTTTCATGAAGAAGAAAGGAAGTTCTCAGTCTGTAGCTTCAACAGGGCATGTATTACACTAAGGACTAGTACAAACAGGTGTCAGGACAGTAATTCCTAGAGATGCAGCAGATGGATGGGGCATAGGCAGGGCTACAGGTAAGAGAAAGATGTGACAAGCCATTTCTTGCGAGCTGTAATGATCTTGTTAGAATTTTATGCTGGGCTTGGAAGAAGGAATATAGACTAGGGAGTACCGGTCACCTCCATCATTAACTTCCACCGTGCTTTTTTACAGAACTTTTGCAGGCATATTTACATGACTTCAGTGCCAGTTAACTACTCTTACTGTAGATGTTAGTGTGCAAAGGGGAACTCTACCATATCATACTTCTTGTAGAAAAATCTGTAATACGTAATACTACTCTGCAGAATATTTTGCATGCCATCATTCTACAAACTCATAGACCATAGCCAGTTGTTATCAATTTGAAAAGAATTTGTTAAAATGTACTGACCCCTAGCAGAGATCTAGCATTCATCAATTACGATACAAAAAAGAACAACACAGCAAAACAACATCCATGCATTCTCACCTTACGCTTTTCTGCCTCCTTTGAAGCAGGCACATTTTTGGTCACAAACATTACTTGCAGGCTGAAATAGTTCTAAGTGCATGGGCTTTTAAAGCCAAAGAAAATCCTAGCTCCAGTGTGGTATTTTGGCTTGAGTGGAATGAGCCATTTTGCTGCACAACAGGGTGGGGAGGTAAAGAGGCACCTTGAGCACTGTGTGGAGTACTTCTGCCAGTTCACTGTTCAGGAGAATGTTGCTCTTGGGCAGTGATGAATGCTTCTCTCCCTTCAGTACAGGGGTTGCTCTGGATTTCACCCCTAGGATTATTATACACATTTCCAGTAGCCACATAAACCAAGTACTCAAGTCTGGATTTCATCCTTCATGAATCGCTTGGGAGCAACAGCTGAGATTAAAGATTTACTGCATTCCCTAAAACAATATGTATAATTCCTTTCTTCTCCCTTTTCTAAGATGAAATTCATTACAAGAAGAGCTTCTGGTATAGCAATCATTTTGATCTGATTAACTGTCTCACTGAAACACATGGCCTTGGCAGAAACACTATTTCTAAATCCAAAGTCTGTGCTTTAAGGCCACATCATCAATGCTGCATGCTTCATTTATCAAATACAAATTCCCTGTGGCACAGCAACTGCATTCAGGCATGTTGTTGGGAGTCAAGCAGAAGATGGAGGTGCCAAGGCCTAAAGTGAGGAAGAGATGACTGAAACACTGAGTTGAGGTCAAACTGAACGTGTTGCCAGCTTTTACACTAAGTTTGCAGTCTCTCTCCTTGACTGAGATAAACTGGTATGCTGAAGAAAATAAACTGTGAGAGAGGTATGCACAAAGATTCTTTCCTGGGATAGGCACTACTAGAAACTAAAAAATAATGTATTTCTCTGAGAACCTCAAAAATCAGCAGCAATATCAGAAACAGTAAAGCTGGGTATCACATACCGGTAAAGATGATGAAGCAAAAAACAAGTTGTCCGAAAATGTAGCCTGGACTCTGGTGTTATAGGCATTTTCCTTTTTATTTCTCAATTTCACGTTGAATGTTAGTCTTCTGTTTTTGCTGCTGACAACAAACTGCTGTTTGCTGTTCGAAAATAAAAGTCCATTGTTGTAAACAGAGGTACTAGAAGAGCTGTGGATCATGAAAATGTGTTGCCCGTAGCCAACAACAAATAACAAGCACAGCAAGACATTTCCTATGTTCTACGCATTTAAGCACTGACATAAGAAACTGTAATTGTGTTTCTTAAAATGGAATGGAACTGGTGTCTTCCCAAGGTGCAGGATCTTGATTATGTATGGTCAAAGTCGCTTTTCTGACTTTTCAAGGGCCCTACCCTGGGAAGGTGGGCACAGAGTGGGCAGCAGACCTGGATGGCAGCTCCAAGAAGAGGCAGCCCTGTCTCTTTGTGCACCATACACATCTGTGTATATCTACATACGGATTTGGAATATGTGGTGCCCAAATGGCTGACTTCAGCTCCCAGGGTGGCACAGCCTGCTGCAGGATCCTCACTGCTCCTGGCAGGAGGGGAGACAGCTGCTGCAGCCGCTGCTGCTCTCTCAGTGGGCTCCATTTCCCAACAGCAGCCAGACAGACATGATTCTTCTGAATACAGTGTCCTCATCCCCAAGGATGAGACAAACTTGGGTTTGTCTAAATTGACAAGACTTCTATATCTGTGTTTCTATCACGCCTCTTTTTCATTTTTTAGTTATTTAGACAGAAATGTTACTGCTTTTCTTATCTCTGCTGTTTCTAAGTAGATGTTGAACTAGAAAGGCATTCTCATGCAGAAATGCATCCAAAGCCTAAAGACAAACCAACTGGTGAAAACACTCAACCTAACCAAGGTCACAGGTTCGATCCCCGTTTGGTCCTCGTGTGTTGCCTGATCTAGTTGAAAGGCATCCCTGCCCATGACAGGGAGGTTTGATTAAATGATCTCTAAGGTCCCTTCCAGCCTAGGCCGTTCTATGATTCTATGATTCTATTACAGACATTAAATGATAGTGAACAATTCCATTGATCCAGCTCTTACCCATCATCCGCCTTCCGCTGAACATTCAGAACAAGATCACAGACACAAAGTTCATCTTCACCACAGTCTTTAATAAAAGGAATCTGTGAAAACCAAAAACATTTCCTGAATGACAAGGCTCAACTTTGAAATTATCTACAGTCAATAAAGTGCAAACACCTTTGAGGTGAAGTATATTCTTGATTTGCAGATAAGAAAATCCCTCTGAAGGGCATTAAAAACTGACACATGAACAAGTTAACACTGAGTAACATGTTACTACATGACAGCTGATCTTTAAGAATGTTGCAGGCAGGCTGCTGTTAACCCACAACAAATATGATGTAATCAAAGGGGTTCCATCTGTCTTTTATGTACTCTTTTATTGTAAGATAAACTAACCTTTGGCATCAACTACAAGTTCACATCAACAGTGTGATGCGACTCAACCAACATGCTCTTTAGGCCCTGGTGGGTGCACATGTGAGCAAGGCCATGCAAAACAGACAGAGGTATGAAAGGAACGTGGGGACACTCCTGCCAGGACTCTCCCAGTGACTTAACTACAACACCAGTTTTCACTTGCACATACATCTTTGGTGTTTGTGGGCGCCACACATTGTGGACATGTGTATAGCCATGCATTTTGTGATAGTATTTCTCACACTTACACTATAGGCCACAGATACAGGAGAATATATATCAAGGACAGGGCTGGAACCAGGATTTGTAAGGCCAATGTCAATGCGCAGACTAAGTGAATTCACTGCATCAGAAGGTTCCTGTAAAACACATGGTTCAGATGAGAGATGTCAGCACAGCAAACAGGGTAAAATTGGTAATTACACTGTAAACTGAGAATGCATAATAAAATCATACTTGCTCTAAAGAAGAAGCAATAGTAGAAAGCTTAATTTCTTGACTGAAGTGTGAATCACCGAGTAAACTATGCATGAAATTAATGTGACAGACATAAAATTCATCAGTCTTCCTCTTATCGTTTTTGTCAGACAAGACTGCTTGCAACTGCACTTACTTGTACACTGAAGACGTCTTGAACACAACTCTCCACATAACGTACCACGAGATCCCTCTGCATGTACCTTTCATTATTTTGTTTGAACAATCCTCTAGAAGTCACTCTAGAGGACTGGAGATCTGCATCCAATGTTGCATTGTACTTTATAGCTACAAGAAGAATAACAGTACATTTTCTGCTCAGTATGATTGACCATGACCTCATTACTTCGCTCAACATTACAGACTGACTGACCAGGCTTTCCGAACCACTCTAAATATTTGAATTTTTTGTAGCTTGCTAAACACAGAGCAGACTCTAAATGCAAAATAAAATTCTCTTGTGTTTTCCAAAGCAGTCAAACAGGTTTAAATCCTGACGTAAGTTCTCATCCACAGAGAGCACATTAAATGGCAATCAATCCAGTCTTCACTGCAGATGAGTGAGGCTGCAGCTCAGGCAAGAAGCCAGTCATCAGGGCCTGGATTATGCTAGATAAAGGGGCCTTGCAACAATATTCCTGAACTCTGAGGAGACTATAAAGAATCTGCATCTTCTCTTCAATCACATAATAATTTCTGTCCTCTTCTGTTCATATGATGACTAACACGCTGTGGAGGTTCACTTTTTTATAGCTCATAATCTTGAGTTCCTAAAGGCACTATACATAGCACTGAAGCAGTCCGACTGATGTTATCCATGATGTTTAACTAAATAGTTCCACGAGAGGCCAGGGCTGGTCTCAGAAATATTTGGTGCACTCCTGTGCCCTGAAAAGGAGAGCTTATTCCCAATGACATCTGCACTGAGTCTATGGATTATTTTAAAATTCTTTTCCTTCCCTGAAATGAGAAGAAAAGTCTGCAGTCTGCTGTTGAAAACAGTAGGTTGAAAAAATCAGCTTCTCAATAATGAAATTTCTGGGGTTTGCTGAACAGTAAGGATACAGCACCCTTTTATGCTGTTAATTCCTCACTTTTCAAAGATTCTGGAACGAATGATAGTAGTAGGAAAACCACTTTTTCATGCACTTGTTTTATACTGATTATGCCTTTCTTGACATTCAGTCTAATATATTTTTAGAAATTCCACTACTCATTTGAATAATGGACTTTTGAATAAATTAATGTAAGACAAGTCATTGAAATACTCTTACCCACTTGATTATTTCTCTTAGCAGGTCTAAATGTAGCCCGAAAACATATTTTGACAGTTATTTCTGTGTTCTTGTTCAGCAGACTGATTTTATCAGGTTTAAATGAGGCAATTATGGACACATTTGCAATGCTTCTTGACCTAAAAAAAATTTTATAAGGTTATGTGCGATTTTCAAGAGCACTAGGTAATGTAGAAGTTGTTGTCTGTAAATGTAACATAATTTTTTTTGCTTCCAGTGTAAACATCCTTTAATGGTATCAGCAGAATTATTTTTCTTTGATACAGTAGCTTTAAGTAATGACAAGAAATAACTTATCATTTCAAATTAATGGATAATCCTAATGCTCCAATCCTTCCCTTAATGTAACAGAGAACAAAGCCTTTCTCCTGTTTTCCCACTAAGTAACCTTCCTCCCCTTCAGAGAAGTTACTCATCTCCTCTGGGAAGATGACGATGGGCAATTTTTTAATTAATAATCTTATTTTTCAGAGAAACAACTTTTATGTAATTAATCAAGATTTTGAAGAACAGTTTCAAAGGAACCCTGCATGTAAAAACAAACACTCTAATCAAAACCGAAATTCATTAATCAGACCAAATGCCAGAGTGAAAGAAAAACAAGCATCTTCATTAATTGAATTTAAATAAATGCTGGTACTCCAAGGAGCATAATTTTCTTTACTGTCACTCCCACCAGCAGCAGTTCTGTTGTGGGTCAAAAGTCCAAACTGACCATTTATTTTTAACAATCTTGTTTCATTATAAAATAGGTAGCAAGTTAGTGATGTTTTTCTTCTTACAATGGGGAGCCTCAGGTGAGAAGACAGGCAACAGATACGAATGCAAGATGCATTTTAATTTCACTCCTTAACCAAGCAGTGGAAAATATATGATACTTAAGGAGGCAGAAGATATGGGTTCTGCAAAGCCTTTCTTCTTCATTTTGTAAAAGTACTCAGATTTCTCTGGCAAAGGCCACATGCCAGAAAAGATGGGTTTCTTGCCAAAAGTAAGTGCCAACTCTCTCTGCTCTCTGTCCTTACCCCGCAGGAAAACTCTCGCCCCTGTACCAGCCTACCAGCCAGTAAAGGTCATGCAGGTTGTTTCATCTGTCTCAGGCAGAGCTATCAAAATTACACTGCACCTAGTGAAGCAGAACCTGCTGTTACAAATACTCTCAAGCAAGCCCCATTTCCCTGCTCCGGATCACATGTCTGCACAGCATTAGCAGGCCAGGGGTGCCTCCAGGCCCTCCCCATCCCTGCCCCAGCACCTCCTGGCAGCCCCCACTGCCCAGCTTCCCCCCACACTCCCTGGCTCTGCCCCCCACACTGCCCTGGCTTTCGATGGTTTGGTGATTCATGCTTAAAAGACATTTAGTCTAACGCTGTTTTAGTCTAATGCTGTTTTTCAGCTAACTATGATAGGAGAGATGAGGCAGTTAAGTGTGCTAGTTTGATCACTTGGAAGGAAAAAGCTTTTTGGTTTGTTTGTTCTGCTTTTTGATTAACTAAATGCTCAACTTCCATCTGAATAGTTAGGCATGTCCTATCTAAAAGAGTTTACCGACCATAGCAGAACCACATTTCCATCAGCACCAACTGATACGTCAGTAATGCCATCGTCATCTAAGTCTCTATGGCCATCTACTGATCTTCCAAAGAACTGGAGCTGTTGTCCAAAAGCAGCATCTGATCCTAAAATTTTCTGGAAAAGAAAGGTTGTTTACTGAGTTTGCCACATGCGTGCTTAAGTCTGTAGATAGCAGCCTAAGCAACAGATTATCACTGATACTCGCTGTATACGTAATGCATTGTTTAAACAAAATGCTTTTGTAGATGCCTTCTCAGATGCTTTTAAGCACTTTTTCTTCCCCTGTTGGAACAGACAATGGACTAGATTTTTCTGTCTTGGGACTAGATCAACTAACTGACTGCTGTATGCCAGCTAGTACTTAATGGAAACTTTTTCCTTCTCACATTGAGCAACTCGAGAGAATATGAAGCTTAACAGGACTTCTAACAAATACTTTCTGCAAACAGAAAGCCTGCATGGAAAGTGGCATTAAAATTACCATTAAATTAGCATACAGGATATGCAAAGACCCTTGAAAGTCTTTTCCTTGAATAACACATACTTATAATTTACAGAGCTGGGATTTATCTGACCTTCATTGCTGTACATGAACTCTAAAAAACCTGAATAACAGGTGTCAAAAAACTTGTATGAAATTAGCTGACTTCTTATGCAAGCATCAAAAATTGTAAAAGGCTCAGATGAAGCATCTTGCAAGTCCTTTTCCTCTATTTGCTTCAGTTTTAAGCACAGCCACATCAATCAGGGCATGCTGACAGCTGAAGTAAAGAGAGGGACAAAACTTAAAAAAAGCCATGAGAATAACAGTACTCATTTAAGAGGATGAATCAGTAGCCAATTAAAAGATAGAAAATCCTTCTGTTTTTCTCCAGCAGATCTAAAGGCACTGAGTACAGCATTATTCAACAAAATTATTTACCTGAGAATATTTGGTACGTATAGTCTTTTGAAATCCATTGTAAATGTAAACTGCTCCAGAGTTTTGGTTTTCCAGTGGTGCACCTATTACAACATCATTAAAGCCATCCAAATCAATGTCTACAAGCGCTGTGATTGCCGATCCAAAGCGAGCGTTTTCTGACCCCTGTGGACCTTCCAAGAGTTCTTGTTGATCCAGAAGTCCCTTAAAAAAAGAAAAAAGAAAAAGCAAAAACACAGCCATCATTGCACCAGATTAGATGTAGAGGCAGTATCTACGTGCATTGTTTTTTGTTTCTCTTTTCCAGTACATTCCCGATGGACTGCTCAGCCCTAAATTCCTTCCCCATTGTATTGCCCATTCAGTTTGCATTATGCCTCAGAGTCTTGGCAAGCATTACACAGCAAAATCAAAGCATGCTATGCAAAGCACTAGCAGCAAATATAACCATATGTATGAAGCTTAAATGCTCTCACTGTCCTCATCTGACTGTTCTAAAAGTTTCACAATACATTGAAAAACACAGTCCAGTTTTGGATTACCAGTTTGTAAGGGGGGGGGGAATGGAAATTATGTAACTAGACATAATTCTTTGAAACAGAAATGGAATTTCCTAACTAAACTAATGCAAAAAACATGTGTCCAAATGCTAAACTCCTGACCTCTCCTGTGCCAACAGAGAAAGAAAGACTGAAGATCTTTATAGCTAAATAATCACATTTACACTACTTTAAATTCAACTCTCTGGCAAATATCATTCTCATCTTTAACCTCAGTTATCGCACTTTCCTTAAAAATTTAGAAATACCAGCAAAGTTATTTATTAAAAATGATGAGAAAAGTATTACTTGTGCAATACAGATAGTTGCACAAATCCAGGTTCTTAAAAAAAGAAGAATAATTTTCATTATTCTTAACTTTTAGATAATTTTTAACCAAACATTTGACAAAGACTAGAAGTTGTACAAATAGTCTTCCAATTTATTCCATTTTCAAAATATAAAAAAATCCTTTTACCTTTCTTTTCTGCCATATTTTGTGTCTAATTTCACAGTCACAAAGACCAATATTATCTGCCAGCGGTACGACTACCAGCACCTCCATCTACTTTGAAACTGCCTCAGAGTACAGCTTCCTGTTGCTCCAGGATGCTCTGATTTTGAGCTGTTTCTGAAGAAGGTGGTCATTCCTCTCTACTTACTTGATTGCAATTTACCTAGTAAAAAGTCCATGTTCTGTTCTTTCTGATGGATGGCAGGTATTGACTTACTTTGCATATCCAGACATCCAGTGATTGAGAGACTGTTCAGAAGTGCCAGAGGCATCAGGACTTAACACAGATACTCTGAAAATACCTACTACAGGTCTGAGTAAAAAGCACAGTCAAATAACAGCATCAGAAAAATAACATAGGTCCACTGAACAGAGGAGACAACATAAGCAATAGCAAGCAAGTCTATGAAATAATGCAGAAAAACGGCAGAAGAGCATTTTTTAGAACTGTACAGGGAATAGTTAGGTCTTGAACAGATTTGCAAAATCAAATGACGATTACATAGCAAAAGCCTCAAGCTAAGTTTTTCAGAGAAATGGTCAACTTTGTGTTATATTTGTGTACAGTGCCTAAAACCAGGACCAAGGAGCCACCTGGAGCAGCAGGCCTCTGGTCACTAATAGTGCTTAGCTACTAACTTGCCTATTGATTCCATTTTGGTCTGTTCCAGCTGGCTTACTCCCAGATTACATGCACAAGTGGTTTTGGGGAAAGCTTGCAGCTGCTCCTGAAAAGCAGAATGGGCGAGATCGCACTGGGAAGAGCTCCATCCACAGTCTCCTAGGGCTGGCTTGGCACCACTCACCCCTGCCCTTATGCCACAGCCCAGGAAAAGCACATGTTCTGTTTCTCATTAAAAAACACCACTTGCAGTACTTCTAACGCTTTGAACAAGATACACTAAACAGTAACTTAGAGGCCATCAAGAGATCCAGGGCCAAAGGCATTCCAGCAAGCATATGGCCAGCCTGCTTTTAAAGAAGCTAGCCCTAAGCAATGCTAGCTTGAGCAAGTCTGCTGCACCAGTTGGCTGTGGGGCCAGGGATCACTCTTCTGGTCACTCTCAGGTTTAACAGAAAAGAAACTGCTGCTAAGACTACTGCCGTTTGGATTGCTTTTTCCTCAAAAAAACTGTAGTCCACGGAACAAGAGTAAATCCCTCCAGCTGCAAATGAAAGTATCAGCACTTATGATGGAGAGGCAGGAAACTGATTCCAGCTTTGCTTGCAGTGCTATTCTTACCTTTGTGATGGAAAACACGTATACTCTCCCTTCCTCTTTCTTCAGGTCATTCATAAACATTGGTGCACCCACAAGCAGCACATCTGTCACAGAATCCCTGTTGACATCCACTGAACACACCACGCTACCAAAGTAGGACCCAATCTGAAATCAGTAGTAAGAGAGAGTCATATTTGTATGTAGATTTTGTAAAGCTTAATGTTTTAGCACCTGACTCCAAAACCTTAACTTAACACACAGAAATAGTCCAATACTAACGAATGAAACTGCCTACTGGAATGAAATCACTGTATAACGTACTCTAGTGTTTGAAGAATCATATCCTTATCATGCATCCAATACTTTTGCCTTGTAGCTGCTGCTATGGCTTTACTACTCAGCAATAATAATAAGCTATGGGAAGTATATTTTTATATTTTTATATTTACTCAATCTCCGATTTATTCTCAGACTTATCTTACAAACAAGCAAAGCAAAAACCATCTAAACTTGCTGCTCCTTTCCAAATGGAGAAAAAGAAAATTAGTTTCCAAATCTTTTGATGTCATCTACTTCACAAAGTCTCAGGCAGAGTGAAATTCAGAGTCTCCCCAAATTAAAAGTGCTGACAGAATGATACACTAAGTAGCTTTGTATATTATCTTTTACCACTAATTGGATGACTTCCTAAAATACTGTTACTAAAATAGTCTAGTGGTAGAGGAAAGTTCAAGTGGCTTATAAATGCACTGCAAAAAAAGAGAATTTTCAAAACAAATGCAGTGCAATTTACAGCTACATCAATAAAAAGAAATGCCTGCACAATCTGTGTTCATGACCAAAATGTACTTGCCTGCTCGCCTCTCTGGGACTGCACAGTTGTGATATTACCATTGCTGTCAACATCATAAACCACTACTCGGCCAGTGTAGTTGGATCTTGGTGCACCCGCAACAAAATAGACAGAGGTTTGAGTTGAGAGCACAGCAACAGAATAACCTGAGGAGAGAAGCCAGTGTTCAACATGTGTGAGAGACAATTAACTACAACTCGTCAATTGGTTGTCCATAAAGGCGCATGAGATGAGTCAAGCTGGTATGTTAGCTGCAGAGAACGATGCTTCGAGATGGGAAGTTATGCTGTCACATATGCATAAAATTTGCAATACTCTTCGGGAGCAAACAAATGACACAGATCAAGCTGAAGCAGGTTTGCAGAACAGCAGGGACAACAGTTCAGCCTATTCAGTAAAACACAGACCACAAAAATGTCATGCTTGTGAATGAGATATAGGAAAAAGAGTGCAAAGAGTATCTTTGGAATGAAGAAATAAAGAGAAACATGAGATAAACATTTGGCCCAGCCTTCAAACGAGGGAGGAACACCTAACTTCTGCAAAGCTTGCAGTGCATTTTCCCACAGCTCACCCAACCACAGCCCAGTGCTCTGGCTGAATAGAACAGGCTATATTAACAGCTTGTCAGCTTAAGGGCTTAGGTTGATTGAACTTCTTTGAACATTTTAATCCTCATTCCCATTATTCTAACCTTACTTGCTTTCAGGAAACATCTTTTAATACCTGCAAATATTTTAAACATGTATTATAGCACTATAAATCTAGCATTAATGCATATTTTACATTTCTGTAGTTTCATTAGAGCAAATCTATTTTAAGAGAAGAAAACAAAATCATCCATTATAAAGACTGCTGTTAAACTGAAAAGTACCAGTGACTGGGCAGATTATGCAGGCCTTTAGCAAGCTGCAGGACAATGTGACTAGCACAGTCTAAAAGGATTATGCCTTTTGGTCATTACATATACCAGCTTTAATTCAAATTTGTGTTCAGACACTGTTTTTCTAGGGAGAGAACATCATTGGAGACTACAAGTTTAACAAGCAACAACAAAACAACATTTTGTTCTGCAAGTTAAGGCCACACGTTCCTAATAGATGCAGAATACAACCATCTGAAGTGAAAAGCTGCAAAGTGGAACTGGGGCCAATCTAGCAAGCTGTGATGTGCTAGCACTGACTTGGGCTTCCCCAAGGTGGTGAAAGAAAGGTGATACAGAGAGCTCTCAGTGGAGGACAGAAGGAGGTGGAAGGGAAATGAAGGGACAGAAAACGCAACAACATCGTCTGCAGCGAAAACATTAAAGCCAATAATCTAAAAGTGCCTCCTGGAGACGTGCTAAAAGCATCCTTTTAAGAATCATTCTAGAAAAGGGAGGAACAGAAAGTCTGAAGAGATCACACATGCAAATGAGCTACTGCTCATTGGGTTATTTATTCACTGTATGGATGCAAGTAATGCTAAGCCATAGAGAGGAGCATGTTAGTTGCAAAACCAGCATCTCATTAAATAACTTCAAGAGTAAGAAAGTCATAGGTGCTTCATGTAGCGGCACTATTAATGGATGAATCACCAGAGCAGGCATATCGTAGGTTTGTAGAAAGCATTTGAGTAAATCAAGAGGCCAAAATTGCTAGCTTTATCTAGCCACTAAAACATGCATCAAAAAATATATGGGAGTTACAATTACGACCTCTGTCAAACTGCAGTAATATTCCTAAAACTATGAATAGAACACGGAAAGGCCAAGAAAAGAGTGAGCACAGATGAAACAAGAGCAAGTCAATCAACTTCATGTCCACAGTAATTTGGGAAGTACATGCAAATATTAAAACAGAAGGTACCCATAATGACCAATACAATACACTAAACAGCCTTTTCAAATCCCACGACTTCTTATGCCTCTGTGATAAAGCATGATTTTCTCTTCAGGTCACCATTGAGTAGAATTTCATGAACACAAAAAAGATTTCATTCAATGAACTCTTGACCAGAAATAAAATCTTCTGGGATGCAAATTTTTTGTCATTTTCTTAAATCAGTTTTTAACAGAAGTCTGGCTGGAGCTGAATTTTTAAAGTTCTTTAATATCTTCATAAACATCTGGTACATTTCCAGATTTGTATTTCAGCCCTTTACCTAGATAAGAGCTATGATTTCTGTCCTGTAGAATCTTCTCAAACACATGACTTGGAAAGGTGGTGACTCCATCTGAAGACTCCTGAACTACTGTTCCACTCCAGTCATAGGCCCCAACAGCACCTAGCACCAGAACATCCTTTAAAAAATAAAAATAAACATTTTAGGACTACTTGTTTTAGAAAAAGTGTAAGCAAAGCTGGAGTTACTACACATAATTTCCTACATCATTGTGTTTAAGGCAGCAGTATACAGTCTAATGACTGCCAACAATTGACCTGAGCTGCTGATAGAGCTACCACTTATATTCAGGACTTTACCACCTTATTAAGAGGGATTATCACCCCTCTACTCAAAGAGGGGGTGATAAGAAAAATCTAAGAAAAAAGCTGAAGTCTCCTTTTTGACAGCAAAAATACCAGTGACAGCACATAAAAGCTGATGGAAAAAGATACAAAATTCCATTATCTAAGTAAAGAGATGTCCTTGAGAGAACAGGTAAATCAAAAATCCAAATTAATATGGCCTACTATAAAATAATCTTAGACTTGTACACAGAAAACAAACATAGTTTAAATCATTTAAATTATTAAAATTCTTTACTAAACTGAGATACTGTTACAGAAAATTGCGGTAAAAATATGATGTGTAGTTTTCCTGAAGAAAGCGCCATATCTTTCTTAAAGTTTGTCATTTCCTAGCATCAAGTGCTTGGTATATTAAAACTTCAATTTATACAAAAATTAAAACCACATTCTTTATTATTCTTTCTAATTTCTAAGTAAAATATGCCTTAAACAAATAACTTTATAAATATTAGACAAATTCCCTTCAGACTTCGTCTATATCTTGGTGACTGCTTAGAAATATACGAGCTTTACAATGTGCCTTCAATTCTTCTGAGTTATTCAACTGCAAAACTAACTTGGAGCAACTGAATTTTTCATGCTACATGAACTCAGAAATCACTGAAATAATTGGATTAATACATATTAAAACTATGACACTAAAGAAACTTACTTCACATATTAATATATATTTTTTCATTTTAGAGATATACACCATGTATTAGAAGTAATTTTGTGGTATTCAATTTTTTAAAAAAAAGAAGATAATTGGACGTTCTCCTGCTTGTAAAAATCTTAAAATTGGTCCTTGTGTTTCATCAGTATTATTTTCTTATTTTGTTGCAATTCTAAGCATTCATGTCTATATAACTGCATCTACTCATACCATTAAATACTTAACTTCATGTACCTTTTTTTGTGAGTAATATGCACTGAAGCCCACTTGTGACATTTCCATTTGGAATGTATCACCTTGATCTGTACCTGGTAAAACAAATATTCACACGTGGTTAATCCTATAGAACCACACAAGAGATGCAATCTTGCTACCTCTGAGTGTAGCTACACAGGGACCGTATGTTACTTTTTCCAGATCCACAAGGTCTGCTAAAGCATTTACAACATTTACGAGCAACAGAAATCTGAGAGCTGACAAACTACAGAATATCTGGAGGATTTAATGACAGATTGCAATGTGGAGCCACCATGCTACGAATCCCTACCAAAAAAAGCCAGAAGGATGAAGATGGCCTGAATCGGTCTGCACAGTTTTGTCACTGTGGCTAACCTCTTTTTTTTGTTTCCTATGAGGCACTAATAACACACTGAAATTCGGAGCTTTAGTAACTGCATATTCACAAATTTCAAACAGAATATGAATGTTTATTGTCATATAGGACTTATGTTATAACTACCTTGAAAAATACTGTGACATCCAGGAATATCTAGTTAAAGATGTCCCTGCTCACCACAGGGGAGCTGGACTAGATGACTTTCAAAGGTCCCTTCCAGCCCAATGCATTCCATGATTCTATGATTTCTTAAATCAGACGGATGGGACTCAAGTACTGTGCATTCAACAGAAGTACTCAGCAAACCCAAGAGGGGGAGCTCAACCGATCCCTTTGACTTGCTTAGCAGCACGGGCCCGGTAATAGAAGGAGATGAAAAGAGAAGGGAAGCTTTCATCCTGAGCGCAGGAAGGTTGCAGCCATGAAAAGCTCCTTAGGGAGAGCTGAGGGCAGGCGGTAAGTCTGAGCAAGGTCTGAATTTGACTTTAAAAATCTTGCTTTTGGGTGGGACAAAGCACCCCCAAGTCAGAGTTGCCTTTACAGCACCTTCCCCCAAACAGTATGCAGAGGACTGTGGGTGATGTTGGGCCCCTCACTACAAGAGGGACACTGAGGTGCTGGAGAGGGCACAGAGTCGGGCTACTGAGCTGGTAAAGGGCTTAGAACGCAAGTCATATGAGGAAAGGCTGAGGGATCTGGGGCTATTTAGCCTGGAGGAGATTGAGCAGAGACCTCATTGCTCTCTACAGCTACCTGAAGGGAGGTTGTAGAGAGGTGGGAGCTGGTCTGTTCTCCCTAGTGGTGAGTGAGAGGAGGAAGGGAAATGGATTTAAATGGCACCAGGGTAGGTTCAGGCTGTATATTAGGAAGAATTTCTTTACTGAAAGGGTGGTCAGGCATTGGAACAGGCTGCCCAGGGATGTGGTTGAGTTGCCATCCCTGGAAGTGTTTAAGACATGGGTGGATGTTGCGTTGGGGGGACACAGTTTAGTAGGTGGATAGGGCTGGGACAAAGGCTGGACTCGATGACCTTCAAGGTCTCTTACAGCTGTACAATTCTACGATTCTATGATTCTGTGCTAGGGATGGATGGAGCCTGGGAGGTGCCACATGTATTGCACTACTGTAGCTTTTCAGTTCTGCAATCAGCAACCTAGTCTAATTTGCTTTTTAAATTTACACTTGCTCAGCATTTACACAGGTCACTCTGACAAGCATAAAGATACCTTTACTCCTCTGGTGGTAATAGCTCCAAATACATTTGGATGCATATCGAAAAGCCACCAGTGGATGCCTGAAACGCATGGCTTGACTGAAACTTTCAGCAAACCAGAGCCCTGCTGGCGAGCTGCCTGCAGCTCCAGCTGCCCCTTGTGTTCATAGTGCTACACTAAGGTGAAGTTAAATAAAATCCTTAGGTCATCAGCTGGGAGAATCTGACACAATTTTTCAGAGACATTGAGTATTTTACCTTCTACACTAAAAATGCGCTCTCCAAGCGTTCCTGCTTCTTCAAGTAGTGCAGCCTCAGATGACACATTAAAGAAGTACTTGTCTGTTGGATGACTGGCAATTCCTTTGATCTCTTTAATTAAGTTTTTAGTATCAAGTGTATGCCTGATTAAATATCCCAAAACCTTGAGCAAAAAAAGAGCAAAATGGCAGAAGTGAAGGAAATCACCGTGTTACTCCATTTCCTTCTGTTTTATCTCAGTAAATATTCTACATATTAAAAAAATCACTTTCATTCATATTACTGAATTGCATATTAGACTGTATTCCTATACAAAGGACCATTCAGACAGGAAAAATAGATAAACCAAGGCAAAGGAGAAAACCACTGAAGTTGCTCAGGTCATATGGGTTCTCTTTTTCAGCCAGTTAAAGACGACTAGTATTTAACTAATTCATAAAGATTAATTTCAACTCGTTTTAGTCTCATCAGTGTAACAATGCATGAATTATACATAACTTACATATAGAACATGCACTTCACTACATACACAACCAGATGATCTTTCAAAAATTGCAGTAATATAGGTAATTACAATATTACTTACAGCAATGCCAAATCTGGTTATATTGTCTTCATTGCATTTACCTATCACTGTTTTCAAGTTGGAGCCATCATGCGATTCACCATCTGTCACAACAACCATTACTTTTGTGGCTGTTGGGCGTCCTCCTGATTCAGGTGAGAAGGCATACTGCCTGTTGTAAGAAATTTATCACATCAATTTAAAATGGATGGAGCTCTGTATATGTACTGTAACAAATATGTCCATCACTGACTTACAGCAAGGTTCATCTGCAGTGCTTTTTTATTTGTAAATTAACAATCTGCAGTAAGAATTTTCAGTTATGCTCCTGATAGCTTCTTCTTAAAGCACTGCTCAAAGAGACACCAGAAATGTAATAAAGGAAGTAGAAAAAAAACCAAAAATCCAAATGGGTAGGACTGGATAGTATTTCTGATAGAAATGTACATTCCAGGGAAAACAGTATTTTTCTGTATAAACGTTTCTATATAAACAGGGGTTTTGGTCAGAACTATTAATGTTTTGTAACACCCGAGTAATCAGGAATTGGCTCCACCAAGTTCAAACAAAAGGGGAAGAGTATTAATAACAAGTTCCTCAATACTACTGCAGATATCAACTCCAGTGAAGGCTTGTGCCTGTTCCTAAACAACATTTTCAAGGCCGTTTTATTCAGCATGTATTTTAGCCTAGTCTTGTCCTTGACTCAGCTGCAAAACAGCATCTTCCTATTGAGAAGAAGACCTAGTTTGTATAGGGAGTCACAGCACATTGCTCTAAGTTTTTCCTATTTTTCATGCTGCTGGTGTTGCAGTTACAAACTTCTCTCTGCATTCAACAAAAGCCTGACATGCAAACACGAATGTTACTGGTCCGCTAAATCCTCGGATAAACATTACTTCTTTTAATGGTTTTGTATCTTTCCTAAAAGCTTGTCCACAGGGCCCAATGTGCTGTCGTGTTTAGATATCTGTGATGGCCCAAATGGCTCTGCTGGGCCACAGCAATTTTACACTAGAGTGGATTTTAACCAAATAGTTAAAGACATGCTTCCTGGCAAGTCTACCCGATGTACCCCTGTACTGTTCTGCATCGGGCACTGTAAATATACCTGAAGGATTCTGCTTGGCACTAGGAATCTCCTCAGAGGCCCTGAGCGTGTGCACTCCCAGTGGGAATGAAATTCACCATGTGCTCATTGCCTTGTAAGATACATCACAATAGATGAAAAGTAATCATCCATATGTTTTACCTTGCATTATCAATGGCTTTGAAAGTATTAGTGAGATCTCCTCCCTTCTGATATGTTTCCTCCATTGCTTTAACAACCGCCTCCTTTGTTTGATATGTATTCAAGTTGAACACTACACGGGGATCATTAGCATACTGAATTAAACCCACCTATGCAATAAAGAGATTATGTCAGATTACATTCAGTTATATAGAATCATGATGCTTACTGATTTATCAGATTGGAGTAAAACATCTACAGATGCACGTGGGGTTATAATTTTCTTTCAACACATATAAAAACAATTAATATTAACATTTGGAAAGCAGAGAAAGCTAAAATGCAATTGCACCGTATGTCATTTATTACGGACTACAATATGTTAATGAAAACAATCTGAAAGAATAGGCATTAAATGTTTGCTTGGTTACTTCTGGAAGAGCTGAGTGCCAGCAACAACCAAGGGAGCTCTGGGAAAAATGAGAAAATAACAGAAATTCTACCAGCTGACAGCACCTAAATCTCCCCAAGCACCTCTTCTAAGGAAATCCTACAGGTTAGTTACTTGACAACACTGCAAACTTTATTTATTTTTAATACAGGTGAAGCCAAAGACATATGCTAAGATGTAGATTTAGTAGGAAAGAAAAAAAGAGAAGATGCTAAAGATGAGGTTCAGAAAGGATTGAGGTGAAAGCCTAGCTTTTAAGCACCTCACTTCCAAAGTAGCCCAAGGAAGAAGGCAGCCTTTGGGAGACAGATTTCCAGTGCCCCAGTCTTTGCTCCCAGAACTGTTATGGAAAATTGACAACTGCAAAAACAGAAAATGTTTAAAAAAAAAAAAAAGGCGATAAAATTTACCTTCCCATCAGCAAATTAAAAGGAAAAAAATAACTCAAAGATCAGACAGTAACCAAGCAGGAAAATCTCCTATTCTAAACATGCAGCAGTTGCAAAGTAAGAGCCGTATGAAAAGTTCATAAAAAACCCCACCCTGTTCTACTGTTACCATATCCCCATAGACTGTATTTTAATTACTTTTACACCTAATGCATGAAAGAGATCTGATTGCCTTAGATATTAACTGGACTAGTATTTCAGTTGGTTTATGTTTTGAATCAAATTACTAACACCTTCTGAAATAGGTTGACTGTAAGATTAGAAAAACAAAACTGAAAGGTACAGGACAATCACATAATCTGTGACTTTGGGGGAAGCAGTGTAGTTATGCTAAAGCATACTTAGCGTCCTTCAAAATTGCTGATAAAAACCATTGCCTTTTTTTTTGGTTGATCTTTCTCAAAGACGTCTTTGACTTACCTGGGTTTTGTCAAGGCCTATGTCTAAGCCTTGCACAAATTTTTTCAAAAACGCTCGCACTGCATCCCAGGGGTAAATGCTGTTTGACTCGTCACAAACCACCACAATATCTATGACAGAGGAACACTCTAAAATAAAAATAAAAAATGGACATTAAATGCACTTTCAGTCTCAATATACTTACAGCTCTTCATCTAAAACTAAAGGGATTTCAGTCTCATGTAGGCAACACTTCAGATCAGGAAGGTTTTGCCAAAATGCCTAGAAGCATATGCAGATTTTGCACTTGTGCTGGTACAATCCCTCCAAATTCAGAGGAGTGAGTCCATATTCCTATCAGCATTGGATCACAATTTCTCAGTATTTATATGTGAATCATAGAACTTTGCTTTTTGCATACACACTTTTTTTTTTCAAATCCTAAATTAAGAGTCCCTGGCACAACATATCTTGATTTCATTTGGTATGTTTGTTGTTTTGGTTTTTTTAATTGAATCTGTTTTGTATGTGTTGCCTTACTTTGAACAGCAGGAGAAAAGCTTCTCAGGATCTGGAAACTTGGACTGATTTCAGAACAGACTCCTGTTGCATAGTATTGGCTTCCACACTGCTGTGCCCACAAGGGACCACAAGTCTTAAAAATAACAACAAAAAGAAACGGTGACAATAGCAGACAGTTGTCTCACTGTATCCATATACAAAAGCACAAAAAGCAGAACTAAGATATATAGGATCAGAAGAGCCCCCTTGGGTTACGAGATCAAATCCCTTGCAATCACAGTGACAGTGTAACCCCTTTCACTGACTTCCTCATTGGAAGGATTTTCTATTTACCATCATCCCAGTGCCTTCTTCTGCAAGCTGGCCCCTCCAGCCTATGTGCAGCTGTAACATCTAGGGCTTGTGTGACTTGGTCTGCAAGGAATCTGTGCTCCTTTAAGACACCCCCTCTACAAACTCTCGGTTTAAAACCAGTTCTGGCATTTGCACATCACCTACAAGCGACTAGAGAAGTATTTCCAGTAACCAGTAGGTGGCATCAGAGGCATGAGCATGGTGGAAAGACAGAGAAAAGCTTTACTTGCGGTTATGTCCGACTGTGACCAGTGTCTACAGGTACACACACACATTTATTAATTTAAGAAGCCTTGTTGCCAAGGGATATTCACTTGGCCAAAACATCTACAAGTTAAATTTCATCCATCTCCAGCGAGGGTGCAGTCTTACAGTATGCAATGTCCTATTTAGCTGCAGCTAGAAGTTTGGCGACAGCCTCATGTACCCCTCAGTTATGAGTTTCATTGCCTTTTGGGGAAAATAACGTTGCTTGTTTGCTGAAAATGATCTCTGTAGAAACATTTTCACCTTGATCAAGCAGCTGGTGGCATGACAGCCACAACTCTGATATTAGAAGGATAGGTACAGAAACACCTAGACAAAAAAGACAGTGAAACAGTATCTTATGAGCATATTTGAGGAAGTGGATTTTTTGTAAGATAGGTTAGGCACTTAAGGAAAAACCATAACCTCTTGTCATAAGGATATTTAGGGGGGGAGGATTTTTTAAAAAGAAAATCATGTTAGGAACTCGAGAAAAAATCATAACATCTACGTAACTTCTGTCCAAAAATATTGAAAGAAATGATAGCTTCATCAAATGTACTTTCTGATGGACTATCCAGTAAGGAAAGCCTGGGAAGCAGAAAATGCACCATCTCCATCTCGGATGAGAAAGGAGATTGGACAGCACACCCTTACTCTTTTCTCAAACTATCGAAAAAACGGTAATTAAAGACAGAAGCAAATGCAAAATGAGCTAAATGACATGCTGGTTTACCAATGGTAGACCACATCAAACTATCCTAATGCATTTGACAAGACAGCAGATTTTCCAAACAAGACTATCTTTGTTATATTATCTTGAGATAAGTACTCTTTTTAGCTGCTACATGAGGCTTGGTTAGTTTTACTGGAAAAGAAGATTATTTACAGAGGTGAGAGGTACATTGGTAACTATGAAGCTGGAGGAGAGGTACTAGTCTTTAAAGTTATTTTTTAATTAAAATTCTCATTTTCCAATTCTAAAGTTGTTTTTTTCTGCAGTGGTGGTAACTCAAAATTGTGATGTTTGTCTTGGAGCAAAAAAATAGAAATGTTCTAATAAACTTTCACCTTCACCTTTTTTTAAAAAAAGGAAAAAAGTTCTAGTGCTCTAGCACTGTTACAGTTAGAAATCTCTGTCATTAATGCAGGGGAAAAAAACATACCAAAAATGGATGAACTTGAAAGGTGGAGTATTAGAAATGAGCATAGACTTGCCCTTAAAGGCTAATGTTAAGAAATGTGGACATAAACTTAGAGCTCATGGAGTCAAAGAGAAAGAAGCAGACGGATCAGGCACTGCCTGATTTCAGGGTGGCCATAAGCATGCAGTCAGCACGCAAAGCAAGTATGACCTAAAGATGCATGACAAAACACATTTGCAGTCGAGACATAAAAATACCAAATGCGCTACAAAATGCCTTGCAAAGACTCATGTGGAATACAGTGTAGATCTAGTCGTTCATGTTCAAGAGAGGTGTTTTTCAAAAAGCACTTTTCAGCAAAAAAACCTGTTGGTTTAGCAAAGTGGAGGACAAAGGAGAACCATTGTGGAGTGTTAAATACAGAAGGCAGATTTTGCACGTAGGGAGATGGAACCTGTTCCTTTCAAGTAAAGGCACAGTACTGCTGGGAGAACAAACTGATTAAAACTTAGATCAGAAATCCGGAAAAAGAAAAATTATTAACCATCAGTGAAATTCTTAAGCACCTTTCCAACAGGACTAAGCATGCCTCAGAAAAATGTAGTGAGTGTGTGGAAAGAAGTGCCTCAATACCTGTGGGAAGCAACCACATGGCATCAAAATACCCGAGCCCACAGAACTTCAGAGCCACGGACGTGCCAGGCTGGGTCAGCGCTCAGCCAAGCAGCCCAGGGATGCAGCTCAGATGGAGGCTGAGCAAGAGGAAGGAGCACAGCGAGCCAGGACGAGGAAACCCTGAGCAGAGCTCAAAGAGCCCGACACAGAGGCCAGTTCGGAGCAAAGTCCTGGCTGGCAGCGGCTTGCAGCTACGAGCAGGCAGCCTCTGCTTGTCGTCCAGTTCTTGCCATAGCTAAGTCATCGGGCTTTTTGGTATTTGTTGAGGCTGAGTCACAGGTCTACAGTGGCCCATCCTCCGTATGTTGAAAAAAACTCCCATCACAAAGGATGCAGCTAACTGCTCATGTCTTAGCATTCAACTTTTTTTGTTTTTGTTTTTTTACTGTATGAAATTTAAGGAGAGTCAATCAGTAAAGTACGGATCAGGAAATTCTTTTTTAACTGGGAGAAGTTCAAATATTATTAGAAAACACAATTTTTCTGCATGAGATGCTTTAAATTACTGCAATTACTGATACTAATTACAAGTGGGCACACATGTGACAGTATTGACAGTAGTTAAAGGTATTATCCAAGAGACAGAGTAAGATTTTTTTAAATCATTATCTTCTCAAACCAATAATCAAGAAGAGCATTGTTGCTGTATTTGGAAGTTGTGATTAACTTTACTAACTCCAAGAGAGCTGCTGGAAAGGTTGGGATCAGAAGTACTTTTAAGTACTTCAGTGAACTGGGCTATGAAGATAACAAACATTTGAATGCCTTTGCAATTACCAGGAGGATGTAACAGAAAAATACAAAGCCTTTAAGACTCAAAGCCCTTTAGCCTGTAGTTTATTCACTTAATTACTGCATATACCTACAATGTATGTATCAAACTGGAATATACTTACACTGCAAGTTTTCATGGCTACAGTTAAGGTTGTAAAAAACCATTATTAGACTTGTGTTAATCCTCTTTCAGTTATGAAACCTCTTTTACAGGTTCCAAGGAGAGTGATTTGCAGAATATACACACACAAAAGGCATCCCCCTCTAGCTCACCAACCAAACAAAACATATCACAGATCAACAAGACTAGAATTCCTGACATCTCAGGAGAACAGTCACTGCACAAAGGTGTACGGTGAAGGAGAAATTCCATATTGTCTTCTGAAATCATAATCAGAACTACACAAGACTGCCTTAAACATGTCTGTGGTGGAAGTATTCTTGCCTATGTCGCCTGACTTAAACTACAGCATCCTCAATTACGTGCCCTTCCGTAGGATATTTAGATAAATGACAAAGGTTAGAACTCATAATTTCCCTGATTTTGGACCATAAGTAATGACAGTGGGATGGAATATTTTAAAATATACAAAATATATATTAATGTATGCTGCATAATAAAATACATTCATCTGAGACTTATCAAAAAATGTGGAGAATTCTAGTTTCTTCATTCTCCTCAGGAACTTCTGTGCGTATTTAATATGTCCTCAATACATACCAAAAATCCTCCTGTTTTTGAGTTCTGTATCAGAGTCAAGCCAAGGTTCATGTCTTCCTTTATCTCAGTCACATTTGGAATATTTATTAAAGCTGAAAAAAAGAGAAATTATGTAATGACAGAATAGTAAGTAAGACGAAGAAGCAATTTAGTAAGTTAAAATTCCTTCGTGAAAGCTTGAGTTCTCAGAATCCAAGACGTCTTTTCCAAATGGCTGCATACAATTCTGAGACAAAAGAAACAAAAGCTAATCTTTGTCAAAAATTTGCTAACCGTTAACTACAGACATGAATTAAGTCTGGCCATTTAGAGTGCCTTCCCTCAAGAGAGGTTAAGGTAAAAGACAGGAAGAAACAGTGTACCTATTAAGTATTTTTGGCTGGCTGAGTAGTTGCAGCTGAGCACCTGCTTTTACATTTTTCAGGACACCAGGCCTGTCTGATCCAGTGTCAGCCTTTAGACAAAAATCTGGAAGGAGAGGTGGAGGACAGAAATGCTCCACACCACCAATAAATATGAAGTAGGCATGTCAGCACACTTGGCTGCCCCGTATTTTCACTGTATCCAACAGCAAATCCCCTTTTATACTTCAAACACACAGACGCAGGAAAGGCTTCATATCCACTCCTCTGCTTGTCCCTCAGCCACTCCACATTCCCAGGTGCCCCTGGGCACAACAGCATGGACCCCCCCACCTGCCTCACACCTGGACCTGAGGCCACCCTAGGATGGCTGATGAAGTTTGCTAGTAAGTTTGCTAGTGAACACACACGCACGCACCCACCCACCACCCCTCCACCCTGGTTTGGCAAAGATATAGACACTCACCCCCCAATAGGCTGCACCAGCCCCTGGTTTTGAGACACACAGCATTCCCACCCCATGGCTAGAGGCTAAAGATCCCAACAGCTCCAGTAGCTCATGGTGAGACCCCAGCAGGTCCAGCAGCTGGTACCACAGGCCGGGGCACCCACGGCTCTCACACAAATCCAGTGGCAGGCATCATTTTTTTAGTCACATGAAGACACACGGGTCTCACCAGAAGCTGGCATGGAGTCCTTCCATCACAGACACACACACACACACACACACACTCTCTCTCTCTCTCTCTCTCTCTCTCTCTCTCACACACACACACAATAGAGACTATGTGGAGAGATAATTAAGAAAATATATAATAAAATTAATTGGTGTGGTATAAAAAGAATGAAAACCAGAACGACTGCAGCAAGACGTTCTTTGTTACAACTTACCTTGTAAATTCAATTTCCTACATGTGGTTTTGGATGTATCAACAGGACATGCATAGATGTCCCCAGTTCTGTTAGCAGGATAACCACTCCATGGTGAACCAACCAATAACCTAAAGGAACAGCAGCTTCATTAGGTCTTATGATACTGGAAAAGTCCAGCAGCGTTATTGCATAACACACTGGAGATAATAGGTAAGCAGCTTTTATCATATACAGCACCAAAGACACTCGGAAGTCTTCTTCAGAGCTGTTTGGCAGCTTTACTTGCACATTAATTAATTCACTGGATTCACCAGGGGCAACTTCAGTGGAGAAGCCTCTGGGAATTAGGCTACCCCAAACATGTGTACCGCAGTTGCTGGGACATTTTGTGGCAGTGTGAGAAGAAATACCACAAAGATACTAATACATACAGACGCATGCACATTTAGAAATACATACATTGGAGACTGAGAGACAAAAAAATTTATTATCCTATCAGTTAAGTTCAGTTAAGTTCCTTTTAACTGATAAGAAGCATTTCCTACAGGATCTGCTCAGCAACTTGCGTCTGAGCTTGAACACTACCACACCTTGCCAACACTGAGTCAGAAAGAAAATACTGCAGGTGACAACAGTCTGCTGCATGAAATATTTAATCCTGAACAAGAAAGTTAAGACTTAAGATAACTTGTGGCTACAATACGAAGTGATTCACTGTCTCTGACGCATTCCATTGTCTGCCATAGGGTTTCCCCTCCAATATCTGCTCCTCAAGACCCCTTTATTTTCATCTGAAAGCCTTTACAAAACTGTTTAATTCACCTCCTGGGAATACAGCTTAAGAACACCTATCTTTCAGCACAGAACTCTGAGAGAATGAAACCACCAGACAATATATGGCCATGTAGGGCTGGAAGAGAAGGTGACTCTTTTATACAGTTATTATAATGTGCAGTGAAATAAGGATAAGGCAAAGCATGACCATAGCAAGATGATCTCAGTTGATAAGAAAACAATGACATGGCTGACTAGAAAGCAGGAACTGTGGACATTTCCTTCAGAAGGTACATGGCATTCCTTTGATACAGAACAGTTTATGGTAGTAATTAATGCATTTATGGAACAGTAAAAGGACAAGTAATGGGACAAGAAATACGGAGATTCGTAAGAAACCATCTTTTTTAGTTGGTCAATATGTTGTTATAAGAAAAAATGTCATCCTCTAAAATTTTACAGGTAGCTAATGCAAATGCCTTGCACTATGAAAAGAAAGTATTTTACAAAACTATTATCCTTCAAAGTAATTCATATTTATTATATTAACTTTCCAGGGATCATATGATTTTACTGCTGCAGTTTTATAATTAGTTTGCATAAAATGGCTGCGATAAAAATACATAATTTTAGATGCACAAGCAAGAGTTTGTGTCACCTCAATTAAACACAAACTTAAAAGCACAAATTATATTCTATCAGCTAGGTTTGGGGTCACTTCAGATTCTACTTTCCATGTGTAGGAATATTTTAAAAATACCTACCCCCCTTCTCAACTACCTTGTTGAAAACACTGATTATGCAGGCAGCAGAAGCAGGATTTTGTGTACTTTTAGCATCTCTAAACCTGCAATTCAGGTTCATATAAATACCTCTCTGTATAAAACCAGTGTATGTTACACTAGCTGTGAGGAAACAGAATCACAGAATCACAAAATGTCAAGGGTTGGAAGGGACCTCAAAAGATCATCCAGTCCAGCCCCCCTGTCAGAGCAGGATCACCTACAGTAGGTCACACAGGAACCTGTCCAGGCGGGTTTTGAAAGTCTCCAGAGAAGAAAACTCCACAACCTCCCTGGGCAGCCTGTGCCAGGGCTCTGTCACCCACACAGTGAAGAAGGTTTTTCTAATATTTTTGCGGAACCTTCCATGTTCCAGCTTGTACGTATTGCCCCTTGTCCTGTCATTGGACATCACTGAGAAGAGCGTGGCTCTGTCCTCCTGACACTCCCTCTTGACACATTTATAAACATTAATGAGGTCACCCCTCAGCCTCCTCTTCTCCAACCTGAAGAGACCCAGCTCCCTCAGCCTTTCCTCCTAAGGGAGATGTTCCACTCCCTTCATCATCTCTGTGGCTCTGTGCTGGACTCTCTCAAGCCGTTCCCTGTCTCTCTTGAGCTGAGGGGCCCAGAACTGGACACAATATTCCACATGTGGCCTCAACAGCGCAGAGTAGAGGGGCAGTAGGACCTCTCGACCTACTAGCTACTCCCCTTCTAATACACCCCAGGATGCCATTGGCTTTCTTGGCCACGAGGGCACATTGCTGGCTCATGGTCATCCTGCTGTCCACCAGGTCCCCCAGGTCCCTTTCCCCTACGCTGCTCTCCAGCATCAGAAACCTGCCCTTTCCAGATCAGAAACCTCTGATCTTCTCATTATTTTCTGAAGATTATAGCCTTTTCTGAACAGTGGAAGTCAACACCACCATAACTAAGGATCAAATTACCAGAGCTCATGAGAAGCTACTGCCATTGGTCACATGCTTAAAGATGATAAAACCTGCAAACATTTGCAGTGACACAGAGACCTGGGACTGATCAACAGGGACTGACAAGTGGCATACATGGTGTTACGGTCTACCCCCTTATTAGGTACTACAGAGTTAATTAGAGTTATAAAATGCTAACTGAGCTGATGGAGGAGAGAAAGTGCTAACATTTTTTTTGTAGAAATAGAAAACAGTTTTAAAAAGGATGGCAGCAATGCATGTGTAACATCTGAAACTGGAACATTTTTTCAGGATTAATTGTAAAGCATTGCACTGTGTACTTTCATGAATACTTGTATGCTTTTTCTGAGTTTTTCAGAAGGAAAATGTATTTCTGAGTGTCTGCAGGAGGACAGCTACTGTACAAAGAATGACCTTAATGGATCGTGGAGATAGCCCCTGCACCACTCTGTATAGTCATGAAAGTCACCGAAAACTTTCATGCTGCACTGGTATCGCTCTGCAGCTGTCCTGAGCCCCCAAGCACACAGTTTCACTCACAGAGTGGGAACGAGAGAAGGAGCCACAGCTGTCCCCAAATCCAAGCCTAACTCCAAGCCCAGCTCCAATACTCACCCTTGCCATTGGCATAAACTAGAGACAAACATTATCTGCAAAGTTTAGAAAAAGGCATTCTCCTCCTCTCAGCTGTGGCCAAAACAAACTTGATTTTGTCTTTTGTTTAGCTCACTCCTTATGCTTTACTGGAAGTTACTTTACTACCTTCCCCTTTGCTGTATTAACCTTCCCTGTAGTGTTGCAGGGCCCGTGAACTTCATTGCTGTAACTATGCTGTAGGCCGAAAAAATGCCACTCCATACACAGAATTTAACACTTAGAACTGACTACTGCTGACACTGTGATACTCAGAAACGAACAGAGCTATTAAATCCCTTCCCTTATTTGACATAACTACTCTAACCAGCCATCAATAAGCTCCTTAGAAAAAGCTATTAACCGGATTCTGCGTAGCCTAGCCCTCTACTTTTAATTGACAATCTTAAAGGTCCTAGGAAATAATTATTATTTCTCTTGCATCCTGAGCCTTACTCAAGCTTAATATTAGCTTTAATCTGTATTAGAATCAGCAAGTCCTACTTGCCTTTGAAAATTATCAGAAATCATTACAGTAGAGTTACATAATACCACTCTGGGAAAACGTGTATGTATCTTTCTGAAACATCAAAAGTGAAGAAAGCAAGAGCATATCTGGCTAGGATCCTGCTAACTAGAAAAATATTTTTTACTGACATTAAACAGGATGCACATGAAGAAGAGTGATGAAACAGGATGTATCAGGAAAGAATGCAAGAAATGAGTACTAGAATACTTGAAAACACTTGTTTCCAAATAAACTGTATCATGTAGAGTGTATTAATTTAGTGTCTTTTTCAGCCATAAGTTAAATATTTATTTTTACAAAACATCCTTATGTGTCCTTGTAGGCTGTCACTATAGTGATCGGCATGTAATATTGCCACTGATTTTATTATTCCACTTCTTAATCGGTCTTCAACACTGTATACAAAGCCATGGAACTACATGAAGTCAAATAAAGTTCAGCAGCAATACCACACAGGCTGCAGGAGTGGCAGATCAAAGTGCAACAGGAATTATTTCTGGGAAATTACACCATGACAAAGCTAGTAACTGGCAAAGTGTGATGTAGCAGAAAACAAAACCAGAATTCATGGTGAAGGGCTGAATTCCCAGCTGTTGTCAGAGCACATTTAATGTTTTCTGGTTTCTTTTTTTTTTTTTAATTTTCATGCACTTGTTCTTTAGTGTGTTTTATTAAGCACAAAGATAGCTAACAGGAAATAGGAAAATAAAAGTAGAAAGGACCTCTTAAATCATCTGGCCCTTTTCCCTAGAATTACAGGAAGCAATGAATAGGTATGAAGACTAGAAAACCCTTCATTCTTATAGGTGCTTCCCTGCACACCTTATCACCATCTAAAAACTTTTGATCCTTTGAACAAAAGACTCAAGACTTCAGGAACAACAGTGAGCTATGGCAAGTGAGTTTGACTGACAAACTTGAAAGGCCTAGAAGAAGGGAGCCAAAGCTGCTCCTCCAAGCAGGAAAAAGGCAAACTGTAGGGCATTCAGTCGAGAGAAGCAAAAGCTGGGCAAAGAACTCAACGTTAGCAGCACTGGCACTGAAAAGATGGAGCTGTAACAATGGCAGCATTTTGTTCAAAAGACAAGTTGGCAGAAATTACCCTCCTCATTAAAATCAGGAGGCTTTGAAAATGTATTGATTTCAACAGAAGTTGCTGCAGAAATATGTCTTTTCAGCAAAATATCTTATTAGTCTGAAGAGGCAACACACCACTTAATGAGAAACGCTGTTGCGCTTTGACAACTAGTGAGCAATATGCAGTGAGTTTTAAGAACTATTTAGTAGTGCGATGATTATGTGATAAATCAGTACAGGCAATGCATACTAAAGTGTCATTACTCACACGATATGGAATGAAACAAAGTGTTTTTTAAAAGAGAAATCCCATAAGATAAATTCCAAAACAAAATTCATGAATTCCAAATCCTAAGCATGCAGACAGAACTGAGCAAGGTGCTGCAACTTGGTACCAAACGGTACCTCAACAGCAGACTGATTTCAGTTCTGTTGTGGGATGTATTCACAGACTGAGGACACATATGGGTACAAAAAAGCTACCCATTTAATAGCTATTCGGACTCCCCAACTGACAAAGATATAAAACCAAATCTCAGCATGGAGTAAGTGTTGTTATCTTTGGAGAATGTACTATCAGCTGCTGCTCAGGGCATACACATTCAAGATGAACTTAACAGGGTACAAGCCGCCTTTCTAGAAGATTACGTTTATAAAATAGCAGAGAATTTGGTCTCAATTTAATGTTCAAATGCAGATGATCTCATGACAGGGAGAACCAGAGCGTAAACTGAAAGATGTTTCTGTTGTGGCTAATTACTTGTGTGGTGGACTGGTTGAACTTTTCTAATTGATGAGGTTTTTTGGTGTTCACAATTTTCCTTGAGTTCATTAAAGAGCTCCTGTTTTGAAATTCCCACCAAACATCATGAAAAGCTTGAGCTGTGCAAGTTTGTCCTTATTTATGAGCATCACATGCCATCAATGCCCATCAATGCACACCAGACCAGCGTCCAATTATTCTGGATCATCTGACTCTACACAAAAAGGGCTCCCTTGCTGGTTTGTGTCATGGCTTCCCAACACATACCAGCCCCCTCTATAGCCCTGCACTCCTGGTTGAACTGTCTTCCCTCTTCTCCCTGAACTCATCTACAAACAAAAGCAATAGCATATTAATGTGTGCAGTGCCAATTCTAAAAAAAAAAATAAATCTCCTTTTTATCATTTTATATGGCACTATTGCCTCAAGCGATGCACCTCACAGAAATACAGCTGAATAATATAACTAGCATCTGCTGTTTTTTCTGTATCTCTCCTTTCTGCTCTCTGAGAAAGAACAGGACAATTTTTTAAAGCTCTATTTAATATACCACAAACTGATCTTATTAACAGAAGCAAAGTCTGCAAAGTGACGAAATTTCTGCTGTATCTCAGATGCTGGATAACCTCTCCCTTGGAGAGAGGTGCCACCCCAGCAGTGTTTGATGTGTTGAGCAGCTCCACTGTGCCCAGTTTTCAAACGTATCACATTCTTGCTGAACAGTGACAGTCTCTTCATAAAAGCATATGTATTTATATGTATATTCATAAATGCTCCCCTCCAACAGAAAGCAGTGTCCTGATGTTATGCAAATCTCAGACTGTTTATCTCGCTCCTACTTCAGCCATGTCAAGAAGCTCTGCACATGGACTGCAGCCTCTGCATGAGTGTTGTTTGGCTAATTTGTTGTTTTTATCTGTTTTTAAATAAAGCACACAAGAAAAAGCTCTGTTGTCCCAAGAAAAAGAAAATAGCCTAGCAATGAGGAGAACAAGAGAGCAAAACATGACTGACTTTTTTTAAAGCTTGTCTAATGATTTTTTGAGAGGGAGACTGAGAAGAGCTTTTCTTCACTGAAGAGTTTCTAACAAGTCATGGTTACTTGAACAAGAGCTGATAAAACTGCCCTGATTTAGGGTCAAACACTGTGCAGTGAATGAACAAATGACCAAGTGGCCATCAACAAAAAAGGTTTCCAGATTTATAGTATTCATATACTTGAGAGAAGATAGGAAAAGTTAATCCAAAGGTACCATTTTTCCCAAACTCCACTACACATTATCCAAGAAAATGGGTGGTTTTTTATCAGAAGTGGAGTTTTTATATCAGAAGGAAAAATAAAACAAGGAAATACAAAACATAAATTGCTTGAGTAATTCTGGAACCTAGTCCTCCTGTTGCAAGCTTACAGAAAAACTTATAAGAAGGGTAAAACACAGGACATAATTTCTTCATGTATAAGCCAAAGCATTCAATTCACTTCAGGCAGGCATTCATGTTCGCCTTCAATGGCTTTACACAGAAGATTTAAAAAAAGAAAGCTTTGACCTATGGGTGACTAAACACGTAATTAAAACAGGCAGACACACAGTGAGAAGCTACCATCAGGCAAAGAGCAGGGGTAGGTTGGAAGCCTACCCAAAGGAGGGAAAGGAAACACTGAGCTCTTAGTTCGGAGGACACACTTTGCTCTTATCTTACTTTGCCTCCTGGTCACTGGTGGCAAACACTGTAACGCTGGCGATGCCGTGAGATCTAGATAGTCTTACATCTTTGTATATGCAACCAATTGCTGCTGCACAGTATCTCTGTGGAGGGCTATGCATAAATGGCTCACTTACCCCAGTATTTTTGTATGGACTTTTCCAAACTTTAACTGTAAAATACATTTGCATACACATTTCCAAGGATTTTGACAATTTACTTTCTTTTTACTGAAAAAAAGTTCAGTTACTTGCTATTCATCCATCACCAATTAAGCAAACATGCCAGTTTGCGGCTATTTTGGTTCTGACATTTTAATCTATGGAGAATGACATATCTAAAAAGTTTTCTTGGATTATGATAACGTATATCATAGAATGGCATAGGCTGGAAGGGACCTTAGAGATCATCTAGTCCAACCTCCCTATAACTTGTGTGACTTTACACTATAGACTTAAAACCATGTATACAAAACTTAACCACTTAAAAGTAGCTGAGTACCACTGAACTATTTATAGACATACAGTCCTTGGCATGAAAGACACCTTAAGCTTTGTGGCTGCTGAGATGAGGAAACAATGTTTTCCACTAAAGAGGCTTACTCTGGGTTAATATTTTAAAGCAGTTTTTGAAACCAATCTTACTAGAAAAAATATTTTACTAATTAGTCATCAAGCCCAATGTTGTGGCAACAGTGGACTTCACATCAAATTTTATGGCTAAAGAGATACAGTGGACACGAGGCCTTTTCTAGGGCTCTCTTATTATATACATCCAAAAATGCCATCTTACACATGAAGATATTGAGAAGTGAACACTTAATATTGTATTAGACACAATACAATATAAATTTAAGTTCACTTAATTTTAATATTAATTAGAACTTCCCAGCACTAATAATTTGTTTTAACTCAAAAATGTTAAAATGGAAAAATATCCAACATATATGTTACGTATAACAATAATGCATAAAATGTAGAATTATTAAAAAACAAGTTGTAACATCTTTTCTTTTAAATAGACATACAAAAAACTGTTCAATCTGCTTACCATTTGCCTTGCTCATTTACAAACTGTTGAACTGCATATCCAAACTGCTCTCTTGACGGACCAGAAAATATTTTTGCTTCTAGGAGGCCAGCGTTGTAGGCTTCACAGCAGTTATGAATAATGCCTGTTAACAGAACGATTACGGTTAGAACAGAAGCAATTAAAGAAGAATTTTGATGCCAGTGAAAAAGGCTCTTCATCTGTGCCAGCTCCCCTGACAGAAGAAAACAAAACGTAGCCTTTGACACTTTCAAGAAGAAAACAGCCTTTTTACCCATGTGCCCATGCATAACGCCGGCCTAGCACTCTACAATATTGTGGACAGAGATCAATGACTCTATCGCTGTTTGCCTGAACAGGAGTTCCAACATTACTAATGACAATGTTTTAGCTGAAGGAAAGCAAGAAATGTGATTCAGACATCTGTTATTCTTCTTTACCTTAAGGCAAAGTTAAGCTTATGGCACGACAAATACGTCAACAGCCTGCTGAGGCACATTAGAATCATAGAATCACAGAGTGGCCTAGGCTGGAAGGGACCTTAGAGACCATTTTAATTCAGCCTCCCTGTCATGGGCAGGGACGCCATAGAATCATTTAGGTTGGAAAACACTTCGAAGATCATCAAGTCCAACTGCTAACCTAGTAATGTCAGGTCCACCACTAAACCATGTCCCTAAGCACCACATCTAAATATCTTTTAAATACTTGCAGGGATGGTGACCCAGTTCCCTAGGCGGTCTGTTCCAATGCCTGACAACCCCTCGAGTGAAGAAATTTTTCCTAATACTCAATCCTAACCTCCCCTGGTGCAACTTGAAGCCATTTCCCCTTGTCCTATCACGTGTTACTTGGGAGAAGAGACTGACCCCACCTCACTACAGCATCCTTTCAGGTAGTTGTAGAATCATAAGGTCTCCCCTCAGCCTCCTTTTCTCCAGGCTGAACAGCTTCAGTTCCCTCAGCTGCTCCTCATAAGACTCATGCTCTTGAGCCTTCATCTTTGGCTTTGTTGCCCTTCTTTGGACACACTGCAGCATCATAATGTCTTTCTTGGAGTGAGGGGCCCAAAACTGAACACAGGATTCAAGCTGCAGCCTCATCAGAGCTGAATACAGGGGAACAACCGCTGACACAGGCCAGGATGCTGCTGGTCTTCTTGGCACCCTGGTAACACTGCTGGCTCATGTTCAGCCAGATGTCAGCTAAGACACCAAGATCCTTTTCTACCTTGGCCCATAGATCCAGCCTGTCCAGATCCCTTTGCAGAGTCTTCCTATCCTCCAGCAGATCAACACTCCTGCCCAGCTGGGTGTCATCTGCAAGCTTACTGAGGGTGCACTTGATCCTCTTGTTAAGATCACTCATAAAGATATTAAATGGAACTGGCCTCAATCTTGAGCCCTGAGGAACATCCTTTCTGACCGGCTGCCAACTGGATTTAACTCCACTCACCACCACTCTTTGGGCCTGGCCATTCAGCCAGTTTTCATTAAAATGAAAATGCACTGACTGTAAGTGCTAATACTGCTTTTATTCTAGTGTCTATCTGCACCCTAATGTTTGAAGCACAGGTACAAAAATCACATTACCTACTTCAGAAACCCTACATTTTTGAGTCATTTCATTATCACACCATAAGCTTTTGTTTTCAGTCCAAACAGGCTGAACAGTTTTCCAAACAGGAAAACTTAGGAATACAAACATGCAAGCTAGAATTGCATTAATAAATCATGACACTTAATACTAAAACTTCAGTTTGCTGTCATGGTATTAATTGGTTTTTATTGGGCACTGCATACCTAGGAATAAGGTTATGCAACTCCACGCCGTTTTGGGGGGAATCAGCAGTGTGGGCTGGGGATAAGGCTCTTAAGTATCATGAGTTTTCAAGGCATAGGGGCCCACTCCTCATTCATAAAGGACCTAATTTCTTTCTGATCAAGAGTTGTAGGTGGACATCTAGGAGAATGCCCACTACTGAAGGGGAAGCAAAAGGGCTGGAGTCCCCTAAGAGCCCTGAGTAGGTAACTCCTCCCCCAGATCAGAGGAAGAAGGACTAAGGCTGAGAAACAAGCTACAGCCCATCTGAGGAACACCTTAGGGTACCTGACAACTCTCCAAAAATGGCAGTGATAGAAGAAATCACGACCTGTGGCTGCACTGTGCAGTTACTGCCCGAGGTTTCCAGGTGAGACAGGTTCAAGAAGCTGCTCAGAGGTTAAAAAAACATCTCATACACCTCTCCTTCCTTCCTGTGTGCCCAGACAGAATTAGTTTTATGTGCTCTACCCACAAAATATGCCTGACTACAGTTATTCAGTATGAGTCATTGTTTAGTAAAGTGGCAGACTATATGACAATGCCTTACAACAGACACCATCTAAGGAGGATGTGCTGACCTTTGGTATCTTAAAAATATAAGCTTAAAATCTAAGTGTTTCTATAGTTTTGATAGGAAGAGAGCTTACTCTTGGTATAACGCTCTTACAGGTCCCAAAATGGGCTCTGGAAGAGGCATTAACAGGGATTATATCAGCATAAAATAGCCCATCACAGTAGCTTGGCTGCAATAGTAATAACAATAATAACATCATGGTGAGAACATAAAAATCATGACTGCAGGTTTGTAGGCAAAGTTCATGACGTGAAAAATTTCAATGAATTTCGAACCTTTGAAAACACAAGCATTACTAGCAGAAGACTAAATATGACTCACAGAGTTACTACTTTTTTACTACAAACTCAAAACAGGAAATCGTATATCAGTTATTTCAAACAACCACTATCTACAGCTGGCCTCTGGAAAGCAAGCAATCACTCTTAGCTAAAAGTATAGTTCCTTGAGAAACATCCTTAGAGATAAATATGTTTCCTGACTCATGTTATTTAAGGCTGGAGAAAAGAATGTGTAGAGACATATCACTCTGTGTTTTGCAATACTTTTGACACTAAACACAACTACATATATTCATAGCTCAAGTCTGGGTTTTGAGAAGTGGTAGAAGAGCAGCTGAGAGAGAGATTGCTTATTGCCAGTATTCTTTTGTGAACTAATATACATGCATTTCATCAAAATATTTTGCTCATGCCACATCCCAGGTCTATTTCTGAGTCTCTTGTCTTCAATTTAGATTATCTTCAGTCAGAAATCAAGCGCAATTTAGCTGTACCCGATTCTCAGAGGCCACAGGAGACTATGCTGCACTGTCATCTGGCGCGGAAACACTGAAGAAGAATAACTCCTCAAGGTATATGGTGCACATGGAAATACACCCTAGCTTTTGAATGAAGAGCTAAAAGTACCCTAGAGCAATAAAAATTTCCAGTCTTACTCCAAATCCAATAGCTCAGTCGCTTGAGCATGGCGCTGACAATGCCAAGGTCGCGGGTTCGATTCCCATTCAGTCCCCATGTGTTGCCCTATCTAGTTGAGAGGTGGCATCCCTGCCCACGACAGGGAGGTTGGATTAAATGATCTCTAAGGTCCCTTCCAGCCTAGGCCATTCTATGATTCTATAACATCTAGAGGAAAAATTCCTTACTGTCTGGACTCTGTCACATAGTTATTAGCAAACCACACCACTGGTCAAACTATAACATTTCCAAACACCTTCTGTCTAAGTATGTTGGCCAATTTCCATGAAAATATATGGAAGACCTTCCGAATTTTGTCCAGTGTGAGGATTTTATTAAATGCTATGGCCATGGCAAATATTTCCAGAACTGAATACAGAGATCAGGTGTCACAACCAACAACCTGAAGGGAAGTCCTGTGCTGGCTCGAATAGCCCTAGGGCATTGTGACAAGTCAGACATGAGTCAAAACGTGCTGCGTTACACGTTGCCTATCCACCTCCACTCCTGACATCCCATAGGTGCTGCAGCATTCCTCCCTGAACCTTTCAGGACTGCTCTTGTGGTCCTGCCTTCTTCAAGATGGAAGCTGATTCCAAGAAGGAAAGACACTGCCTGTCCCAGCCTGGGGATGCTTCAGCTCCTTGCAGCTCCTCTGGGTCTCATCACAGGTTGGAGAATCATAGAATAGTTTCAGCTGGAAGAGACCTTGAAGATCATCGAGTCCAGCCTTTGTCCCAGCCCAAGAAGCCATGCTCTTTTTCCCTTTCTAGCTTCCCACCCTATCTCCTCACCGAAACATTTCATCCACCCTTCCTATTTACCACTGGGGCTTGATTTTATTCTTTTTAATCATTTGGAGTACTGCAGCATCAACAGACTAGTCTTTGAGGGCAACAATTTCTACTTGCACTAATGAGAAAAGTGTCTGCCAGACCACAGGTCTCTCATCAAAATTCCCTCTATCATCCTCACTTCCTGGACAGGCAGCTAGTAAAGGACAGCAAGAAGAAAAGAGCAAAAAAGCAACCAGAAACTCCAGCCTCTTAAGGCATGTTTTTGTTATCTGCAGTATTGTTACAGATCAGCTTTGCCTTGCACTCATGACTGCTTTGCAAAATTAAAGCAGAAAAAATGGCAAATATACTGACTCACCACAAACATTATCAGCTATAGTTTCAGCATATTTCAATCACAGTAATTTTAAACTCCGCATTTTTATAATTATTAGCAGGGTTTTGATTTTTAGATCTACTCCACACAAATCTTACTTGGCTGGAGCTTAGCAAATAGATACTTGCTGCAATATACAATGCATTTTCCTGCCATTTTCCTCCATCTTTTATAGTGCTTACACTCTAAGGCCATCTTTTATTTATTTTGTACTTCTATATAAATACAGTATTCAGAGCAAGAAATTCAACTACTTGTAGCCAAAAAAAAAAAAAAGAGAAAATACTAAATTTGCTTCAGACCTATTTTAAGCCTGTGCCAGAATAAGAGGGTCTCTTATGCATTAAAAGGGGGCCAATCATTGAACCATCTAGGTTCAAAGTACTGTATATTCTAAGCTGGCAAGATTCAGTATCTGTTGCTGCCCTCAGGCAATGAACTTTGATAATTTAAGAATCTTGAAATAAAGAAAACTAATTCACTATCTGGACTTTAATAGCTTTTGGTGATGGACTTCTGCATTGTGACCTAACAATTATGATGAGAGAATAGTCGGGCAAGTAAAAATCCACTTCCTGTCTGTAACTGGCACTTTATTTACAGTCAAATAAACAGACTGTGTGGAACAAAGGAAGTCAGATACAATTATAAAGCTTCCGAAGGCCACTCAGAAGACTTCAAACACAGTAGTTCCTCTCTGCCAACTAAGTAGGGGGCTCGTGTGCTTTGGTTTAAAGAGGACAGCTACTGAGTAGAATAGCTCCCAACATAAAGCTCCAGACAAGAAAAGCTAGAAGAAATTCCTTAATGGGATAAAGGAAACTGGAAGCACTCCAATGAACTCCTGTATCTCTTTGTATTCTGTTTTTTTCTGGAAATTCCCATATTTCAGCAACTGCATTATTGCAGGGCACAACACATGAGCTGCAGTGCAAAAATATAGCTGCTTTTACAGTTCTTCACCACCATTTTCTTGCTCCTAGTAGGAAGAAAAACAATACATGTTCTGGCTGTGCACCTTTAAGCTTGAACGTGTGGGAATTCTTCCGTAACTATAAATGACATGTCTAATGATGGCTATAATGCCTTCTGTTTGCTGCCGTTGAAGTACAAGCTGAAGCAAGTTTATTGAAGTAATAGCTCATAGTAGGTACACTGAGTTCATAATTGTTTTGATTTTGTATGCAAAGCTTACAGCTTCAAGTAAGCAAGCAGAAAATGTCTGTTAGAAAATCAGTCATTTAAATCATGACCGTAATAGTTGTCTGACTGTAACCCCCTATTCATATTAATTAGTATAATTTAAAAAATCAATTAATTGGATGAGAAAGAATGAAACCAGATTTTGTGTGTTTGATTACTTTGTGAAATACGCTTATAAAAGTTTAATAAAATATACTAAAATTATTAGTCTGTATTTTGTTTCATAAGTGTCACAACAAATGTCATTTTGTTTTCAGTATAAATAGACTAAATTTTCAATCACTTTATACTACGTGGCAAAAGTTGGTTCTCCAATTAAAGATGGCAATGTATGACAGAATCCCATAATCATACAGACTCAGTTATAACAAGCCTCCACTCTCACTAAAACATCCAGTTAAACAGAGGCATTCACTGCTGCCGTCTTTTATAGCCTGATCAAACAGCTATAGCAACCACAGTATAAAGAGAAAAGAAGGCACGATGCAATTTGTCCACTAAGTTTGTAACGATCCACTTCACGCTAAGCATTACTTTTAAATTTATCTAGTATTAGCCTTTTCAGGAGGAAACTTTACAAGGAAGGAAACCTCATCACCCTTTTCCTCTCCTCCACCACAGCTAGAGCCGCTGTCCCTCGTGCAGCCTCCGTCGGGGCAGTGGACCCTGACAAACCCAAACCCAAACCATCAGTGCGTGGCAGGGTTTGAGGGTGGAAGGGGTAAGCATGCAGTCACTAAAAAACAGCACTGTGGTAAAGTCAAGACAGCATCACATGCATTCTTGCCTGTTTTTTTTAGTCCACTATTTGTTTTGGTAAAAAATATCAAGAAAATCCCACTGACTCTGCCGGCTTCCTGAAGCAGCTGTACAGACTGGGAGCCAGAAGGATGTGTACAGCCCACACTGCCTTAATTGCTCAGCCTAGCATTTTGTAAAGTATCTATTCTTTCCAGAAGAGGGCTTTCCTTTGCCCTTTCTCCATAAAGAAAATCCTCCCCTTGGTCCCAAAGATTTCTTCCTCCAAAGAACAAACATCGGCAGGGCCCTGAAGCCTGTGAGACCCTGCTGGGTTCTGAGAAAAGACAGGGGTGGGAGAGATGAGAGAAGTCCTAACTCTTGCTTTCTACTGGCTTCATCTCACAGCCAACTGCACACTCTGGTTCAAGCTTTCTCCATGACACAAGTATTTCTAAGGGCTCTCTTCGGGGTGGATTTTCTGGGGTTTTGTATTGTGCAAGGGCACACTGGATCTCCGTAGTTGTCAGCAAGCTGGTAAAAATACTTTTGTCTCACAACAGTAGCCAACTGGCTATTTTTTATGTCCCTCTGCAAAAATTTGCTGAAATTGGCTTACAGGTTCCAAAGTTAGCAAGGAAGTTCATGCACCTACAGATACTGTTTACATTATAATCACCTACTGTCCTTCAAATATGAGACAGAAAGTGGAATGAAAGCAGGAAAAGAAAGTATTAAAATTATGAAAGAGGGCAGTCAAGTACTATTTGTTTCACATGAAATATATTTAGTGTTACTTTTATGGCTTTTTTTACATTTTGGTTTAAGAGTAAAATTGCTCCGTAACTATTCAGGATCTATGTTTTCAGAGCAATAATCCAACTGGCATTAGTCAAATAATTTGAACAGCTTTCATAAAACACTGTGTTTTAAAGGTTTTATTGACAAGATTGTGACTCTCTAAAGAATGAAACAAGCAGCATGCAGTTACTTTATTCTGTTGAATTGCAGTAAATATATTCTCCACTGTAGCTGCCAAAAACCACCGAGCAATTCTCACTGCAATGGGCTTGTTCAGGGAGCAAATCTGCACAAAAAAGGAACCATTTTATTTTCTAATGTATTAGTCTTCAACCTGATCCACTTTACTATATTAGTATGTGCACTGTGTGCATGTGCACAGATAATGGCATCAAATTAAGTTATACTCATGTAAAACAAGTAATTCTATATTGCATGCACTGTTTGAAGCTTTTCTGTAAACAAGCACAAATATAAAACATTTTTTTGATGTATCTTCAGTACCTTCCATCAAGGCTATGTGGAACTCAACCCAGTGAATACAGGGAAACTACAGGACTACTTATAATTCCATCTAGAAAGGTCTATTAACCTTCACCCAATCGGGCCAATGTAAGTAAAAAATACTTTGTCATTAGTTTTCTCCTTTATATTTACTTATCTACTTTTTAAAATTTTTTCTTCAATATGCACCTCACCTGTATATACTCAAAATGGCAAGAAGGTTATCTTCAGCTCATGTACTGAAACAGTGGTTTTATAATCACAGTTAATCTAGTTTTATTTCAGATAAAACAGATTTCATATTGAGAACAACTTTCTAAATAAAGACAATCTGAACCTCTGACAAGAATCAAAAAGAGTACAGAATGCAATTGGCAAGACACTGGATTTTTTGCACTAGAAGTCGGAGTATCTTATAATCCTCACTTGAATTACTTTGTTGATACTTCATCATGTTTACAAAAGCCTTAAAAGGCAAGTCTTCATTTCACTGCTTTATCTATTTGTTTTACTTTCTTTTGTCTTGAGATCAACATTTTCTTCACATCAGCTATAGTATCTCACACTATGAGGATTATCATGTTTAGTGCAGAAATAAGTTATAGGCCACAAAAAAAAAATCCACCACCCAGAAGAATGGAAAAACAATGCCTCATTTAGAAACAAATCCTCCCTCCTGCCCCTCTTCCTCCCCTCCTCTCCCTCCCTCCAACAAGTTTTCTTGGCTTAGTTGGCTGACTACTTCTGCCTGGAAGTAGGTCAGCTTCCAGCCTGAAAGCCTTGGAGTGTGTGACAGCCTGAGTCACTGCCTTTCGGTTACAACTGTCAATGATCCAAGAAGCTGCACCCAAGAGTTATCAATAACCTGCTATGAAAGCAACTCAAACATGATACGGCACACAGATGGTGAATGAAAAGTTGGAGAGACTGGGATAACATGACTAGGTGCTCTCTATTTTACTCTGCAGCACTGCCAGAACAGTAAGAGATCTAATTAAATTTGCCCATGACTGCATGAGTTACTCCGGAAGACTTGTCTTTCTCTTGGTAGCTCCCTGTTTGTGGCCCACACATTGCCCTCCTTGGCTCCCAGAGCAGGCAAATAAGCTATTCTTCATGTGGAGTTCAGAAATCTCAACAACCTACTGTACGCACAAGGAGTGATTTCGAAGAGCAGTTCCTGCAGGACTGACAACTTCTTATGTGTTTTTAATAAAGATGGCAAATATTCAAGCCTACACAAATTTATTTTCCTGGCATGTTTCCATCATTACATTTAGTGGGAAAAAGTTTCTTTCATGTAAATTGCATCTTTTCAATATGACTTGCAGTTTTTCTTTTCTTTTCCTTTTACCTTGGTACAACAAACAGAATTGTTTTAACTTTGTCTTTAGAGTGCCACATTTGTTCTCAATGATACCACAAAAAGATTAAAAGTACATAAGTCTAACAGGCTGTACACATTATATGTTATATATATATATAGTTGGGTCATTGGCTTCACAAATAATGATGATTTAAAAAACCTTCATATGTTTCCCTATGATAAAAATTGACTGTTCATGCAGCATCTTCCTTCAGCAAATTCCCTTCACTTGTGTCTACACTATCAGCTGTTGACCCTTTATTAAACCAGCAATATTTCCAAATATAGTCAGAGAAGCATGAGCCACATCATGACCATAAGAGAGGAAATGCGTGTCATCAAACAGAAATCAACACTACTGCTATCTGTACTCTATGTGCCGCATTTACTTGTCTCAGCTGCTATGAAAACATGTTTGTACACAGACAAAAATGCATGTTTGCACACAGGTATCAAGAACATATGAAAGCAACCAAAGGCTGCATTTCCCTTCCCGCATTAGACTCTAGGCTACATGAAAATTTCACTGTATAACAACATATTAGTCTATGCTATCATATCACTGTTAAATATGACCTGAAACGACTAAATTAGAAAAAAGTTGAGGGACTCGCCATCACCATCGCTCCCTTTGCCACTCCAGCCTGCAGCGGGAGGACTGCAGTGGTTCAAGAGCAACCCTGCCATCACACCATTCAGGACACCACGTTTAGGACCCTGTTCCTCCCTGACAGCTTCTCAAGAACTAGCCTGGAGCTCAGCTTTCTGCACTGTACACAGACAGCCCCAGAAACAAGAACAGCCTCAGCTGGAAAGTTTGCTATATCAGCTTCCTGCAACAAGAAAACCTCCGAAGCACCACAGGATATATAATACAATAGTTGGAAGAGCTATAATTATCAGAATTTTGTTTTCCTTTAGCAGACTTAACAACTGTTTCTCTCCTCTAATTGTGAAGGGAGCTCACGGCCGGGCAGCCTGAACAGTCGGTAGGTGGTCTCAGTCACTCACCTGAAATCGTCTTTAATGCACATTAAAATGATCCATTCTGGCACCAGACGGGGCCTAGGCAAAATTTAGGCTCATTAATACCAGGGAAACAATCTGGGAGGTCCAGACATCAGCAGTTGCCTAACCCACAATGAACTTACAATTACCTGTGAGCTAGGTTTTACAGCACAAAGTCATGTAGAAATTTAAATATGATACAGGCATAGAAGCACCGAGCAAGGTATCCTATCCTCCTGCAGATCCACCCTGAAAACATCACCAGAGGCAACGAATGCTCAAATGATTCAATTAAATAGATAAATAATTTCTTTTCCTGCACTGTCTATTCAACAAAATTGAATTGCATGAGCAGCCCAAAATGGCCAGCTTCAAACTCTTCTCCTCCCAGCCCAGTGCCCCAGACATTAGGCCACGGGCAAGATGTGTTTTTGCTTGTCTGCCCGAAAATACAAATATACATCCTGGGAGGAGCAGACACCTGGCTTCAGCGGCAGAAACAGAGAGTGCTTCTCTGACTTCTTTGCTGCCTGGTAGCAAAGGCATTTCTGGAAATTTGAGAGGTAGGTCTACATCACCACGAGCCCCAAGCGAGAACTAAACCCACATTTCCCAGGTGACTTTTACCATCACTTCTCAGGCAGGTACTTGAAAAAAAGCTAAACTAGACACCTACCTCCCAAAATTCTTCCCCAGAACTGACCTCAGGGGAAGGAGGCACCTCGTGAGGTACCTGAGAAGGGTGGAGTTCACTCACCTCAACCCACTGCTTAACTGCAGAAGCCACCCTGCTTTGCAGGCAGGTATTTTTCCACACGCTTTAAAAGCACCTGAATGTCTCTGCCGAGTCCCGTCCCCCCTCTGCACTCTGGAGCAGAGGGACCAGGCTTGAAGCAAAGTGGCGCTCCCAGCCCGCACACTACACTCTGGCATATCCAGATGCCTGTGGTCAGTTAGGTGACACTCCATCTCTTCTCAAAGTTCAGAAAGAGGTTATCTTTTTTTTTTTTGTAAAATACAGCCATTGTGCATTTTGGGTCAGAGAGATGGGCCTCGTGCATTTAAGAAGAGTTTTTTTGAAGATAATACTTGCTTCCACAAAAGCCGAACAGTTGCTTTTTGTCTTCAGAGAAGCAAAGTCTATTGTAGCTTTCAACTTCTCAGAAAGACAACTCCAGAGACTCTTAGAGTGGGTTTTTTACTGTTCAGTATGATGAACTGGCTTTTGGCAGTTAGGGGGAAAAAAAAGAAAAAAAAGAGAGGCTAGAGTCAGAGAAATTAAAGGATAGCTGGCTAGAGACAAATGGATAACTATTATTAACTGAGCTACTAAAGGACAACTATCCAAGCAGTGCTGCTGGAGTTTTTTCTCCGTTTATTGTTTTGCTCATCTTAACAAAAGTTACTTCATCTTCAGTCATTTCTGCTATTTTAAATTTGACCTATATGTAAGTCAGAGATATTTAAATGAGATCTCTGGGGGGGCATATTCAGACAACGTGTGAGGCCACTTGAATTTTTTCTACCTAGGAAAAGTTAGCTAAATTCTCCTTTGAGAGATTGCAGATAAATTTGAGTTTAGTATCTATAAATCAAACCAGTTCTACATATATATGAAATACACATAAAGGTAACAGTAGGAACACTGGATTAAATTGCTCGTGTTCATTATTAGAGCACTACTCTTACTGTCTTATTAGAACTTACAGTTAAGAAAGTGCCTTTCTTCAGTTAGCAATTACCAATTTCCTCAAATAGAAAATGCAAATAAGGATACAGGCACAGAAGCATTTGAGTCATGCACATTCCATTGCTATCGTATTTGGTAACCATCTAGGACACGCTAGTTGCCCCAGGGACGAGATACTCAACTTGCTTCTGCTTCAGACAAGTGTCTATCGAGGGGATTTTTCTGTAGTTTACTTTCCTTACTGTAATGTTGCTATTCAGAAACCAGGCCACCAACTCTTGACACAGGTTACCCTACGTAGATATCAACCTAACTAAGAAAACAGGATCAGCCAAGACTAAATTTAGGCTTAGAGTCCAGTAATTTACAGATTTGTTGTTCTACCACATTATGTAATGAAGCAGAACTTCCTACCTGGTGGCTTTGGCAGCTGTAGAGAGACATGAACACAGCAGTCATAAGAAATAAGAAGTTATGAGAAGTGACTGCTGTGTACGTGGAAAAGGTAGACACCCTGTTAGCTAATCCAGCTGGTTTACCTGCAGGCAGCTGCCTGACTCCAGGCAGCACAGAGCATGGCACATCTCCAGAACAGCTTCACAAAATGGCATCCATCACTGCACTAAGCTCATGAGCTGGTTGTGGGTTGACTGTTCATCATTCAGATAAGAAGTCTGGTCCTGCAGTCAGTTGAGATTATTTACTAGGTAACCCAGTGGGTCAAGGAGCCTGGGCATCTGTAGTCTATCACTAATGTACAGCTTTGTGTCACAGCCTTAATACAGTATTAGATCTTGCTTAAAGATTGCTCATATGTCAGATAGCTAGCTAGACAGGCAGATAGATAGATAGACTTGGAGACAGATAAAAGGTCAACACATAATTCAGTCTTTCCCCACCATCACCCTCATCCTCAAACTCCATTATTTCCTCAGGTATTTCCACTGTGTGATACACTCCCTTCTAGAAGGGTGTTGTTAACAGTAATTTTCCTCAAGATTTCTTTATTGTCTGTTCTTTAGAAATAATGAACCATACCAGCTAAGGAGATCTGTGTGATTAAAAAAAAATTTATCCTATAGGAAATAAAGGTATAATGAACTTGGAAGCAAGATTCAAAAGGCAAAATAAATGAGGAATAAGGCAAGAGAGTTCCACCAGGGATGTGCATAATTCCCAAGCACTTCACCCTGTCTACTAGTAATTTGAAAGGGACAAAAGAATCCGTGACATTCATCATGTGTGACATTCAACCATGGAGATGCCATTCGGTTATATACAAAATGTCTTTGCTCATCTTGCATTCAAAGAGTCTGTGTTGATCTTACTTCTTTGCCTGTACAATTCTTTTAAGTCCTGAATAATATGCAAGTCTTATTAGGTTTTTAAAGAATATGCATCTCCAGGAGAAAATCAAACCAACTTAATCCTCTGAAGATCCTGAAATGTTCTTCAGGAACAAATTCAAAGTAACTATTACTAGCACTCAGAATATTGAATTTATTTGGTTATTCAGAAACCCCAGTCTAATTTGGAAGCCATAGAAATGCTTATACAGCTTATATTGACTCCAGTAGGTGCCTTTAGTATTCTTCACCTCCAGAACATAAGCGCAGCATGAGTGCTATCGCATAGTGCTCTGCAGCGATACACACACACTCAGCTAATATACACAGAAGGTATCATTTATCTTGTGTAATTCACATTCATTTATTTTTATTATCCTTTTATCCGTGCCTTGAGAAGACAGTTTGTTCATATAACTATTTAGCACAGATGCATGTCGGTCTTTCATCTAAAGGTTTATAAATAAAAATCCTTCTCTGCTATCTTTCTTAACAGAAATTAAAATCAAAGCTGAGACAGTTCTCTAATGTCCTTGACTAATCTGAATGTGAATAGTAAAACTAATTTTTTTAAAAATAAGCTTATCAGCTTGCTTTCTCTCTCTGTACAGGGTCTGAAATCCTAACACAGCACAGTATCACAGGGCCAGAGATTACTGTGTGAAAAAGAAGACCTAAACATTACAATTTCTAATGGAAATGTCCTTAGCCAAGCAGATAGCATGTGTTGGTATGCAACTGCATGGCTACGCCGATGAGAATCCAGCCTGTGTCCCGTCTGCGTGTCGGCATGGTCACCATGGAAATGGGAACCGGCCTGCACAGAACCTAACAAAGGAAACTTTTAAATGAAAATAACAACACTGCATAGAGACTGCCGGAGATTTCTGCTAGGGAAACTGACTTGCTTTACTCATTTGAAGACGTATAACAGAATCATATAAACTCCCTTTTACCTGCATTAACCCTACAAGAAAGTATTTTATTCTCATTTAGCTGTTTCAACACTGGCAGTTCCAGTTAGTAGCCCTCATGAAAACACATTACATGAAATATATGCAAAACCCGCTTTCATTCACTCAAACTTAAAACTCAATAGCGAAGAAAGACCACAATGAATAACATTTTTATAGTGGCTAAAAAACACAATAAAACCTTTTACTACTTTAACTTCTTACATGAAAATTCTGTGTCACCATCAAAAAAGCAAAGAACGATTCAAAATCATTCCAGGGCCAGACAGCACACAGTTACAACTTGTCAGTGAGGTCTCATGTTGACTTTACCCAAATTATGCACAAATAAATATTACCTGTTAATGTGTTCAGGAGTGTGATGGTAATACCCTGTATGCTTTCTAAAATAAACATCATTTGTAGAAAATGCAAGTCCTGTAACACAGTATGAATGAACCCTTACTTCAGTGTGCAATGCTGTGAAAGGCAAAACTCCAAAAATATCTAGTAACGCTCCAACTACCTGACAAAGTCTCTTAAAATACGAAAAACTAGAGATAGCTGAAGAAGGTCCTGCTTTCAAACAATCTCCAGATTTTAGTGTTATTTTTAACGTTAATACTACTCACAGATCTGATAATCCAACAGCAAGGTAACAAAGCATGATTACAAAGAGAAAAAGAGGAATTAAGATGAGTTGTACAGCTTTAAGCTGGTGTGTGTGCATGTGTGTTACGATTATACATTGCATCTCCACCTGGACTTCTGACTTCATTTGTTGCACCAAATGTGTCATTTACACTTGCTGTTACTCAGTTGTTATCAGTGTAGTCCTTGCTGCTTAGTACAGGGCCTTGTACTTTTTCTGCATATTGCTTTAACCTACTGAATTAGCAGCTTCTTTGTGGATTCACCTCTATATACCTTGACCGTAAGTGTGTATTTGCAAGTGATAGAGAAACTATTTTTCAACATTCAAGTCAAATGAAAGATCATCCTTAGCCTCATTAAAAAAAACCAAAACACAAAAAAATCAACAAAAAACCAAAACACAGTATTAAGGACAAAAGTACTTACCACTTTTGGATACAGCTAAAACTTTATTTTTTTTTTCAGAATACTTAGCACATTCAAAATGCAATTTCCATTGGCTTCATTCAGAGCTGTGAATACACAGCGGCTTTGCATGTCAGGATGCACTTCCATAACCAGCTCAAGCCAGTGGAAGTGCTGGCTACCAGCGAAAGGGCCTTTTCCAGCTTCCCTCCCTCCTCTGGCCATGAGTGCTGACTGTCCCCTGTGCCAGCACTAACACTTAAAAAAACTGCTCAAGTGAACAGGATCGGTTTAGCTCATCAACAAAACCAACCTGGGCCAAAAAATGGGAAAAAATTATTCAGGCAAATAGGTCCGTGACCTTTTCCCCAGACCAAGCCCCAGTGGTAGCAAAGGGAAGCTGGTGGGAACACGCAATCAGGAGTGGACGAAATGTCCTTGTAGTGTCAGCCCCACATTCAGGTCAGCTTAACCAGATCGTGAAAACTCAGCTTCAGTTTTGAGAACCCCTGGCTGAGCAAAGAGAAAGAGAGGAACACAAAAGCTCCAACCACGTGTCAAAGATTTGATTTAAATGACTCGCCTGAAATTGCACTCAGCTTTTGTGACAAAAAAGAAGAGAAAGAATCCAATTTTGGAAGCAGGGAAAAAAAAATATATTCCTTTATCTTTATTCTACCTTTCTTTGTCATTCACAGAGCACCTTCTAATTTCAAAACTAAGGAAGGCAGAAGTCCCAGCCTCTCCTCTGATCACACTACCGTGCCCTGTCCATGGGCAGCAACTGCATGATGCAGTGATGCACAGAAGGGATAAATCCAGGTTGCTAACTTATTTTGGGCACTTCCTAACTTTTGCATGTTAAACTCTACTCTTTTATAACAACTTTCATCCCAGATTAGATAAAAGTGATCTGGAAAAGAAGACTATGATAGTGGAGTCCTCTCTTATCCTTCTATACAATGTCAACAGGGTCCCCAGGACAACAGGACGTTTTACATCAGCGAGAGTCAGATATGTACCAAACCCAAAAGGGTAATTCTGGATTCTGTCCAGAGTTGCAGAGAAACACCTCTCCCAACTGCAAATAAGGTTTTTTTCTCCTCCAGGCTGCCTAGGTCCCACAGGGGGGGCTTGAGAACTCATGGTCCTTGAGTGGTACACCTGTGGCCCAAAGGCATAACACTTATTTAGTTGTGAAAACCTTGTTTAGTTGTGATTTTTCACTACAGACTTAAATAGTGTGAGGGATGTGTGCTTCACAGAGGGTGGATATTAAGAATCTGGGAGAGTTGTATCATTCACATTCTGAGTTAGTGGAAGAAGATGTGTAGTGGGTTTGAATGTGGAGGCCTGCTGAGATAGTATAGGTGGGGCCACATTAAATTTGATTTCCTCCACTAAGCATGATCCTCCAACATTATCACTTGAGAAATGACTCTGAAGTGAATTATTCTCATAAAACGGAGAACAAGCTGATACACCCAAAGCCCAGGAATCATCTAGGAGCATTCAGTACAATAAGCAGACCAGGATGCAGAAGCAAAGTGGAAATCAGAGTGCCTCCAGCAACAATGGAAGTTGCTGTAAAAAATGCCAAATAACATGAAAACACGAGAGAGTCTGCAGGTGTAGACCTAGACCTCACATAGAAACAGCTAGACCCCACTACTTCAGAGGAAGTCTGACTGAGCTCCACACCAAGGATAGACAGAATTTATTTTAGAATGAAGCTGATAAAAACAGATTTCTTTCCAGAGGAATGCAGTTTTCCAAAGATTTGTTACTTGCCAGATTTAGGTAGATTTTCAAGATGATGCAAATAGCACCTTCCTGCCAAATTTCAAATATCTCCTCTGAAGCATGAGGGCACTAGAGCTTTCCAAAGAAAATGTTACCAGAATTTAGCCCAGGAAAGCTACTGTATTTTCCACTGGCCTCACTCTCAGAAAGAGCAGGGTTATTTTGTCTCTGATTTTTAAGAACAGGCTGAGGAAAGAAATGGATGCTTAAAATGTAAATTTAATAACTAGATGTGGCAAACCTATAAGCAGCTAAGAGCAGAGTGCTGCAACACAAAGCATCAGGCTTTATTGTACAGTTTGCACTATTAAGTCCTTCACTTGTCCTCATTCTTTGTAACATAAACTACTTCTGTATGCTGTATACTTTTTGGTCAACAAATAACAACATTGGTAGTAAGGTCATACTATCAAAATGATGGTTCTACTGCATTTCTCTTCCTTTCTTCTTGTAGCATCTACAAAATCTTAACGACTTTCCAAACACAAAGGTGCATAATGGGCAACCCACACCATTACTAACTGCTGCATTACTTTTAATTGAATTTGGAGACACAACAAAGCAGTATCTCTATGTGTCCATTTAATACAGCTGATAATTTAGAAGTAAACATGACATAAAGTCAAGTTTAACAAAAACCTGGAATATTTTCTTAAAGTACTGAGTAGTTCAACTAAGCTAATCCAGTTAAATTCAATAATACCTCCTTTGAAAGTAAAAGACTTCATTAGAATTCAATCAATTTGAAAATTAGTATGGGAGAGCTAGAAGAGTATCACCACAGCAGGTCTCTACTCAGGGAAAATGTTCCTGCCCTGGAACTTTGTTTCCCTACTACTTCTACAAGATCAAACAAGGTCTAAGTGAGTATTAACTCAGCAATTACATCCACTAACGTCAAATGTCACAACACATCTGAAATCAAACTTATGACAGCTTGCAAGTGTATAAATGAAGACAAATCTGGATAGTGCCCGAACAAAGTAGTCCTATCCCACTTCTGTCCATCTTACTGCCTGGGGAATCCTCCTGCAATCAGTCCTTATCTTCTGCTTTCAGCACCGCTCCACAAACATATCCAAGTCCTCAGACCCCATGAAGCACAGGGCATGTTAATGCCTCTGGTGTGCAGTGACTGTAACCAGGAGAATAAAGGACGGATTAAACAAAAGTGCAGAGTGAATGTTTTGCCGACTGAAGATTTTTATGAACTCTTCTTTTTAAAAGAATTATCAGGTTCTTTGTACACTGTGCATCTCATCACAGGTTAATGTTTTTGTATTTGATTTCATACCCTGCAGCCTCACATTCCATGGCAGCGACTGCTACAGTTCCTGAAAGAACAAGTTGGAACAGCCCATCGGTGAGAACTCATTTTTATGCTGCTTCTTCAATGACTTGCTAATTAAAGCTTTGTGAGAGTATACAGTGATATTAAAACTCTGAAAGTGCTTGGGAATTCGCTCATGGCAAGTGAATATGATGGCTTATAGTTCCCAGGAAAATATATGTAATGGTAACTGAGTCAGCCAAGTGAAGAAGGATAGTTCAAGTTTCCTTGTCCTTTTCCAAGGAGCGACATCTGCCCAACAGGGTGGGAACAGGCCCCCAGGACCCTTGCAAGCGAGGAGCAGCACTCACGACGAGAGCACGGTCTTCACTTTTAAAAAGGTATAACCACCACCACGTAACCGTAAATTCACACACCGAACTGCACCCATTCCCTCCTCCCTCCCCGCCCCCAGCGCACACACGCTCCATTTTACGGGACGGCTGCACTGCCTGCTACTCTGGGCGTTTGGGCTCTTAGACCTGCTTTAAAAAAGCCGCCGAGGCGA
>NW_009735992.1:0-14694 GCF_000703405.1 Apaloderma vittatum | reverse complement strand
AACCTATACTGGCACATGAGGTTATTCTTTATTGACATTGAATAGTGTTTGTTCAACTCTCTTCGAATTTTAATTTATCATGTTGTATTATACTCTCGAAAAAAAAAATAAGTCTTTTCTGTTTAAATTAATGAGCTTCAGTTACAAATTTCATAGTTGTGAAAATCTAGTTCTTCAGCTGGACTAAGACAGTACGAGAAGTAATATGCTTTAGAATTAAAAGACAATGTTGGAATGCAACAAAATATGACCAAAATTTCAAGGATGTTATTTTAGTAAAATCTCAGCTTACAGACTACTGAGCTGTTTTATCAAGCAAATTATTTCTTCTTACAGCAAATGCATACAAATATTACCTTAGGTTTGGTGGGTGTATAGTAAAATGTTGAGAAAGTATATGAATGCAATACATTATCAGTGTAATTGTAAAGCACTTAAGAAAAAAAAAGAAAAAAGAAATATTTATCAGTGCTCATAGAAAGTGAGAAAGAGCTGATTTAAAGACTTAGAGTGTTAACTTGCAAAATGAAACTTTGCCCCCAAAGTTGAGGTAACCATCTGTGTCCATGTCTGACTGAAGTACTGTGTGGGGAATGAATTCCGATGCCTTTAAGTTCATTTGCAAAAGAGCGCCAAAGTATCTGGCTATAATAACTCACTGCACTTCGATGGTTAATGTGTTCAAGGTATGTTTTGGACTAGGAATGTCATGCTGCTTGTCTTACAGTGGGACAGCCTTGACTTTGTCAGGTAGCAAGTGTGAATCTTAGCTATGATATAATCAAACAAAAGGAATATTTTCTCTCTCTGCAGAAAGCATCTTAAGCTAAATTAATTCCTGATGCTAATGAATGCAACTCTGCTGAACTGAATGCTGTGCCTGCACACAACATTCTCTTTGGCTGTAAAGAGTTTGCTTCCTGTTTTCTTGTTACTAAGCTCACACTTTCATAAATGTCTTACCTGTCTTCCAAACTTTTTTATAGTTCTCTAGTTGGAACTCTCCAAAGGTGAAGGAAACTGGACTTTTCTCACATGATTGTTTAAAAACATAAAACATCCTACTGTATATGAAAGGGGAAACACTAGTCGTGCTGGAGACAATAATAATAATAACAGGAGATATGTTAACTTCTTATTTTTAGTTTGTTTTTAAGCTCATTCATCATCAACTGTATAAATTCTTTTAACCTCAGCAAATATATAAAGACCAGATCACTATTTCCAATAAAGAATTAGCTATTCTTCTTAGTAGTCGTTGCAGTTTCCAAGAGGTTCTGTTTCTGTAAAGACTTCTGAAGGACTCTCACAAATGGTAGACTACTTTGTTTTTTATATTAAGGACCTAATCAAAAGTGCTGGAAAGTCTTTCTTTTTACTACAGAGGCTTTAGATCAACCCTTTTTATTTTTGTTAGAATTATTATTAATAAGCAGCAGTGCTTTTAAAAACAAGCAGTTCCATGTCCCGGTTGTGAAGACCTAACCAGTATTCTGATGTGTATGACCGCTTCACTTGAAGACTGCTCCATTAGGACTTGGGGATATCCAGTGTAGCTCATGCATGGTTATTTTTCAGTCCTCAGCAATTCTGAAATACTATTTTAGCTCTTATAAAAGTTCTTGGTGCTTTTTTTTTTTCCTAGGGAGAAATTGGGTACCAGTTGCAATAGATTTTAAGCATTCGTTGCAGTTCTACTGTAGCTGGTCTCAGTAATCTCCTTAAATTTCTTCAATTATTTTTTGAAATCATCAATTTCTCAATTGTTGCATTTTCTTACAGTCTCCCTTATGTATAGAGAGAAGGAAAACAATAAAAGAATAATTGACTAGTGACAACTTAGTTCTTACCAGAATCCTCAGTTAATTATATGGTTCAGTTTTGGCAGCTGATACAGATTTCTTCCCTGAAAATGTGGATTGATTCCAGACTTATACCCAATCTTATGTCGTTTATGAGTCTTCATTATATCTTTTTCTGACTGCATCACAGAAAGTAAAAAATTCATGTAGCATACAAACAAATCCACCACCTACATGCACCAGTCATAAAACCAAATTTGTAAAAGCAGTAAAGCCCTAAAATTAACCTTAAACCCATGAAAAATTCTAAGGAGTTGTGTGCTTGGATTTGTCTCACTATGTCACCTTCTTTGGCAGGATAATGACATATTATTCAATAATCGTCTGGTTATATCGTAGCTGGATTTTGTATTCCAATGGTGAATGAGACTGCTGCATTTGCCAATAGCCATGTTTGATGTGTATTTAAATGTTTAGTGTTCACTTAACATAGGCATGTCTGTTCTTTTCTTTGCTGGGGGTCTTCTTTTTCCTTAGCCTGTGATAGCATGACTGAAAAAATGAGTATGCTAGAAGTGCGAGTGACCAAACCCTACAACTGCTTAAATCATCAGGTGCAGGGTTTTCTTTCTCCTTTTTTTTTTACCATGCCGTGTTCTGTAGCCCTTGTTATGAATTTAAATGATTCCATTAAATGTAAAATTTGTCTCTTTTTTGTGGTGTCTGATGCTGAGTGTTGAATATATTACCTAGTTCAGTAACATCTAAAGCTGTTAGTTTCTAAAATTACATTCCACTTGCTGTCAGAAGAGGTTATATGTATTTCTTAAGAAAATTCAGCAGGCGGTTGTAGCCACATAGCGAGTGGTTGGCTTCCTGTGCAGACAGTTGTGAAATGTGTACCCTCAGCATCACACTTGTCAGCGACAGCGTAGCCCTCATGACATACAGTATCATAGGACATTAACAATTAAGTATTTAAATCTTCAAGTACTGTGGATGTATCAATAAAAGTTCACGTCTGTTATTCCACCAATAGTAATGAGAAGCTAATGAAAAGAATGCTAGTTGTAAAGGATCTTATTAATTCTTTTCCGTATTCATTTACTTTTTTATTACCATAGATGAAATAAGTATTTTTTTTTTTTGTCTGTCGGGAGTTGCGTTTTTCCACGGAGCACTGAAAAAAGTTAAACTTGTCCATAAATCTGTGCAGCAAGCCCACCAAAATAGATGGAGGTGTGAGGCCGAAGAAGAGGGCTGTACAAGAAAACAGACTTTTGTATAGGAGGGTCTGGTGAGGGGAAGCTGGATATGTTTCAGTGTTAGTGAAAACAGGGAGGATGTGAATCACAGCTTGCACATTTGCAACACACCACTGTCTAAGGCATAAAAAGGCAATTGTATTGGCTCTTAGGAGGAGCAGCTTGCCTGTTTTGTTCACAGAAGATTCTCAAATAACACTGCCAGGATTTAAGCAACAAAAAAAGGGGAGAGATAACAAAGCAAGATTCCTTCTTCTTGACTTTTAGAAATATATTATACCTTGCTTCATGTAGATCGAACAGCTTTTGGTCCCCTTGACATACTAGTGGCATATGAAAGCCCTGTGGATGGATGGAGCGTTAGATTGGAAGTAATAAGGTTGTGCCTGACTTACCTCCACATTTGTAGCAGATGTTACAAATGTCATAACATGAACCTTTGGGATCAGACTGGAAAAAAAACCAAGACAACAGATGTAGGCATCTTAGTTTTACCAGCAAGTATAGTCTGACACTATATAACACTGTTCTGAGTTGATGTTAATACTCTGTCCTCCTCCTGAGAACAGAATCAGCAACACTAACCATTTTTGTAGCACTGAAGCTGGAAAGAGGTGACAGCAGTTTTCTTCCCAGAGGAATTTTAATACTAGTTTTAAAATAAGAAAATAGAACAATCACTCCAATAAGTGTCTTACTGTTATATCTGAACAAGTAATCCATACTCGTCACTCATTTGGGGGACAACAACTGAATTTTAAGGAATTTCTTCATGCTGTCATAAGGTTTATGCATTTTTCTGCCGGTAGAACCAAATCTTGAAGAATGGATGTTTATCTAAAACACTGAGAATTTCCTCAGTTTTTAAGCCCTCCATTCACCCCACCTTTGTCTGTCCCTCTACCTTGCCTCACACATCTGCCTCTGCCTCTTTCTCTTCCATACTTCATTAGAGGTTTTTCTTCCATCTCTTTACAGCAATTGGGTTTTCTGGGACGTTCCTATTTTATTTTAATTACTGAACCCAATTTAATTAAAGGTACAGTAATATCTAAAGCATCTTGCAGCTGTCTCCACCAGCATTTTCTCAGCTATCCCATCTAATTTTTTGACAGTTTTCAAAACATTTTTGTGCTTCTTTTCACATTGCCCCTTATTTGTGGCTCACCCTTTGTGAACTGAAATGTACAGCCATTTTTCTCTCTTCTTTGAGACTGCTGCCATCTAATAATATTGACATATGATTGAAGAATAGGTGGAGTTATCTGCTTCTTATTGTATCCATTTGTGAGAGTGCCGCAGAAGTGAAGTCTATTAGGATCACAATTGTTTATTCTTGCATTCTACATAAAGTCCTCCACCTCCTAGATTTTGAGAGCAAAAGGCAGTGTCGTAAATATTTGTAAAACAACCAGCGCAAAGTGAATTAGATTCTGGGAGGTAGCTCTCATTCAGTTGTGTCAGAGACAATGGTCTCTCCCCTCCACGTCAAAATGCATTTTGCTGCCTTACAGAGAAGATAATGGCCAGAGCAAATGTTAGTATTTACCTTTAATTGTTTTATAGGTGATGTAGTTCTTTTACTTCTCCTGCTATTGATTTTAATGGCAAATGTGTGTTCTTTACTTTCTGCATTGTCCTCTACATGGTGGAGGCTGTGAGAAGTTTTGCCTTCTCCTGTTTCTCAGGAGTTTTGGCCAGTGTTCTTGTATTTCATGGGAGGGGAGGAAAATTTAATGCAGGAGTGCAGGCCCTTGTATTTTTTTTCCCTGTGCTTCAATTTAAAGCAGTGGTGATTCTCTCTGCCACATCACTCACTCAGGTGCTGCCATTCTTGAACGGGAGGCTTAGCCCTCTCCCTGAAGAATTTCATTGTCAAGGAGAAGAGTGGGGGTTCTCCCATGAAGAATTTTAATCACCCTGTCTGTAGCCCTTTTGAAGGAGGCACAATAGTTCCTATAGTAACTACTACAGTGTGGGAGAAAGGCCAGTGCTCCCTCCCCCAGCCACAGATGGAGAACTCTCTTTGCTTAGATGACTGGAAATTCTTGCACAGCAAAGACTTCACCCTTCAGAGTGAAAAGAAAAATCTCTGAAATAAACTTTAGGTGTACAATTAAGTCCTAATTAAGGAACAGTGCTAAATGACTTATCAAGTAGGGAATATAATCTCAAATTCATTTATTTTTAAGGTATGTTTAATTCTCTATTTTTAAAAAATAGAGTTCAAAAAAGAATAAAGATGCATTTAGGACCTAAGAAATCTTGTCTCCACCTCCCACTCGCTCTGTCCCCCCTCCCCTCAAAGAACAAATCCTGTGGGAAGGAGCAGACCTACAAATTGATAAAACAATTGAGAAAGTAAAAGGAACAGGCTTACAAAAAGATGAAAACTTACGCTAAAACGACCATTTATCTAGTGGGGTTTTTCCATTCACTTTGAATCCTTTTGCAAAGGAAGGACGCATTATGTGTCTACAGATCTGTTGATTCCAGTCAAATTAACTATGATATTGTACTTTCTATTTTTCTGGTAACACTTTAATTTGATATGTTTTAAGTTACTGAAACTAAAGAAGCTATTAAAAAAAGTTTGAAAGTATTAAGCTGCTTGAATTTAGAAAGTAAGTTTTACTAAAAATTCTTTTACTTTCTGGAAGTTTTCCTAAAGCATTGTAGATGAGCTACTAGAAATAAAAAAACATATCTGTAATTGTGTTACGTAACATGTTCTTTAATTAACTAGTACATTCTTGATAACTACTTTGTTATCCCATAGAAAGTTTAGATTTACTTTCTCAACCATGGATTCCCCAGTAATGAATAAATGCTCTATACGAGTGACCAGAAGATGGACATCTAGAATAATAGGCATTTGTGTACACAAAAAATAGATTTGAATTCCGTTGTTAGCTTTGTACGTTCATTATCATATATTGCATTATGCATCTTACATGTAGTCCTTTGTGACGAATTTGTTCTGATACTTTATTGCTGTGATACTTAGTTGGTAATGGCACAGCATTAATGATTCCCATAGCTTTACTAAACCAAGATAAAATACCTTTCCACATATGTTGCAACTCCAGCTGAGATTTATTTCTTCTTCCCATCTGTGAAGGTGAATAAGAGACCTAAATTTGGGGTCATATGGTGGCTTGTGGTGAGGTAGACTGATGACATCATTTAATTTCTTTGGATACCCTTTCCAAATCAGAGGGCAACATCTCTGCTTACATCATGCCATCGTGCCTATCATTCATCTCACTTTAGAGTAGGATCTGAATACACGTCATCTATGCCTTATGCTCTCAACATACGTGTTAGGCAGAGGAGTTCACTTTGGTTGGAGATTTCTTTCGAAACTTAGAATAAGGCATGAATGGGACAGCAAGAATAATCAGTCAACATATCCACTACAAAGTATCACATACGAAGTAAAAGAATTAATTTAAAAAGCAGCTTCTGTGGATGTTAGCATACATAAATACCAGCGTTTCTTTCTGGCCCTAGTGTTGGTTACACTTTGTCCTTCCCTGACATTGCATCTTCTACTGTTCAGTTTAGCCCCTCAGTCTGTGTCCCTGTCTTCTCCAAAACACAGCTTTTAAGCATTTCCAAATCACTTTTTATGTCTCATAGTAAAGCCTAAATATTTTAAGATAAATCTCAACTCCACATGTGAAACCACCTTTATTATCACGTTCACCTGCATTGTTCTTTCGTGAAGGTTTGGGCTTGTTCCTAGAAGTAACAAAAGATGCGTTTTCATGTAGAATCTACTTCTCACCAAGGCAAGTGTATTAAAAATTGTATTTTAATTTCTATAGACCTTTTTTCTACTTTGAAACAAAAAATGTTAAACTCTGGAAAAGAATACTGAAAAGATTATAGACACACTCATGCTATGAACTTCTCTGCTCATACAGTCCTTTGAGATAATTCAGACGACTATTTCTTATGCTCTCTCATCTGAAATGATCGTGCATTTTGTTGATACCTACCGGGAGAACCATTAGCCAACCCAATGAGAAGCTTCTACGCAACTAGCCTGATATGGTTACATATTTTGTGAATAGAATAGATAATGTTCTTTTTGGTAGGGTCTTTATAAACTTTCATATTTTTGTAGATCTATTCAGGCTTTGCTAATTAAAGTCTGATTTTATTGGCAGCCATAATTAGAGCTCTTCAAGGTCAAAAAAGTGAAACATGGGCTCTGTTTTTTTATAACTTTTCAGACAGCAGATTATCTAAAAGAGTGTAGTGGGATGACCCTATGTCTAGCTCTGCTTCCAAGCATATAGAAAGGTGCTGCTCAGAAAAATCAACAAAATAAAATACTAAAATAAGGATTTTGAGGCTATTTGAGAAAAAGTCGGTATAAGTAAATAATAGTTCAGGGGAATTAATAAAAAAAATCAGTATACCTTGTGAAATGAATTTTAAAACTATTGTGAAAGCAAGAGGATTTATAAACCCTTGTCTGAATTTTACCAAACTTTCCACAAAACCAATTGAAGCTGAAAGCTGACATGGAAAGTCTCACAAAAGTGTTTCAGGGGGAACTGATTGTTGTGGTGATGTGTGCTTTCACTCCTAGTGATCAAGAAATCCTGCTTCTGCTTCATTAGAACTCTGTCTTCGTTAGTAGAAAGTCGCGGTAAGCATCAGTCTCTGGTCATTCTGTGCTCCAATAGTTTAGAATTGAGTTTAAGAGGAAATCCTCTCTCTTCAGGATGAATGGAAATCTGTGTTAGGCACTCTACATTTTTCTTTTCCAGTTTCCCAATCTTCCTAGCACAATTGGGAATGCTCTTGAGATTGCATTAAGCATGCTTAGACTGCCCCCAAGACACACTGAAAGGGATGTGGTTCTTCCTTCACCTCATGCATAGCCAGATTAGTCATCAAGGGAGGAAATTTGAAGAGGAATTAGTGAGCCGTTAGATTTTTTTCCTTGTTAATAGCTTGTTATGGAATAATCCTATGCCAGAAATAGGCATGCCAGTCTGGATAGTAAAAGTCATGGTCCAGTGCCATGGAATGTAAAAGATTTTAGTAGACAGATCTCTGCTCTGGCACTGTAAAGTGCATGTGTGAAAACAACCTTTCTGTCTTCTTGTTACTATTCATAGTCACTGTTTAATACAAATATTGATTCAGTCAACTTTCTGATTAACCACAACATTTGTGAATTCAAACTTCAAAATTTTTCAGTTAAATACAATACGAAATATGACTGCATGTGAAAACCTACTCAGAGATGTTCATACTACTAAAATAGGAGAAGCTTGGAAGAATAATTTAACCTGGATTTGGAACTTGTTCCCTTTGCGACTCCTTTTGTAGTTTGGTACATGTGCTTCAGCCTTCTCCAGATCCTAATTTCCCCTACTTTCTGTTACTTGGAGAAGAAATTTATTTACTGCATGCAGTCTTCTGTTTCTGCAAAGAGTCTGCATTTAAAACAGAATCCACATTTTTAAAGATGTGTATCTACATCTTTAGGTCTGTGAAGATTGTTGGGCTACTTTGATTTATAGATGTTGTAATCTAGTTCCTAAATCCCTTGCTTTCCAAGATTTCTCTGAGTAGCTGAACTGTGTCTGCTGCTGGTTCCATCTACAGGGTGGGAGATTTAGAGGTGACTGGCCGTGGCTTGTGCAATGGAAGCCAGTTCAGTATTTATAGTTTAAGTTTTGAAATATTAGAATAAAATAACATCGTGGCCTGGTTTTTAATGAAATCGTTTTACTCTATGTCTTCGTTTCATCTATTGTCATGCCAACAATCCATTCGGTACAAGAAAGTGGCTTTGTGCTGTGTTTCAGTGTTTTTGAAAGGTGTCAATGTGATATGCATTTGTATACCCAAAATAGAATATTTCTTCTGATGCAGATAGGTATCAAGAAATCTTGAAAGCTTGAGTAAGTAAAATAATGTGGCAATGAAGTCAAGAAATCAAATGAAATGTTTGTTTCCTTATTCTTTATTTACCTCAATGTTCTTGTCTCATTTATCAAAATGTGAAGAATGACAGGGAAATGACTGAAATATAGAAAGTGCATATTTAACATCCATTGAGTTACCAAAAAAGAATCGCAGTGTGGCTACGAGAAGCACAATGGCTTTCTGTGTAACATATGTATGCGAGTTGTAAAATTAGGAACTGTCATTACAACCTCACATCACCTGAGCAAGTGCAAGCCACATAAATCCAAGAAGCCTCTTGATCTAAAAATGTCAGTAAACTGAACGTCATGAAAATACTGCAAAGTATTTGTCTACGTGTATACCGGCCAGGCATCAATAAAGAATTTAACTGGCAAATTTTAAAACTCAGATGTGTCCCCCTCAGGTTTTCTTGTTAACTCACTGACCTTGAAGTGTTTCCATTTGAGCTGTAGAACTGAGAATGTCCCAAGTATGAAGAACTGATGACTTATCTGTAAATTTAATTTCAAGTTAAGAAACTGTTTTATAAAGCATTGCACTATCTTCATGCACTGTACTTAAATCATCTTACTCACATGCTAGAAAACCTGCTGTTACCAATTACAGCATAGTGCTGGATTCAGTATCCGATGGACACACTTTCAAATTCTAATGGATTATAAAGGAAGCATATAGACAGGAAATAGAAAATTAATCAGAAGGCAAACTCCAAATGAAGATGTATTCAGACAACAGGTGGAAAATATAAGAGACTAGATGGAAGAATGAAAGGACCTAAAGGATTTCAGGGAGGTTTTGTTCGGTTTTTTGCTTTTTGCAATGCTCTTATGGAAACTACTAGGAAGCAATGCCTAGCAAGCCAAAACTGTGGTTTTTCCTTTTTGTTTCTGGTAGAATATAAATGTAATGACCACACAAACCACAATGTGAAGTGATCTCAGTCATAGTGGGAATACTGATAATTTTTACAGTGCTGTATATCTTGTTTAGTCTTACAACTAAAGCTAAAGTTTCATTCAGAAACATAGGTACGGCTCAAGTTTAAGCAAGAGTTTGGTAACATTTCAGGAGGCAGAGTAAGGACAGAAGAAGGATTGCCCTTAGGTCTGTCTGCAAAAAGGAAAGTTAAAGGAGTCTTAAGGTGCTAGAAAATTTAATGTGCTGTCAGGTTTTTTTCGTAAGAATGCATTACTGTTTACAGCAGGCATCAGTACAGCTATAGAAAAGATGAGACAATGTGAGGAGAAGCAAGATAATTTAGATCAGAAGGCCGATTTAGTAGAAGACTTAAGTATTTAAAACTTGTAAAAGAATAATATAATGCTGACATGTATGGTCGGTCATTATCCTAACTGAAATTAAAAAGAACCTACACCTCCAGCAGTTGCTTTATTAGTGGCTTTAGCTGCAGTGTAATGCAGAAGTCTTGAAGAAGACTCTTCTGTTGTTAGCATCCCTGTCCTTGAATACTTTCAGAGAAGAGAGAAGGACTTGGAAAATCCTGGCCCTACAGCAGTCACAGTTTGTAATTATGAGCTATTGCCTGGATCTATTAGCTATGAAGCCACCTGCTTGCCCAGTATAAATAGCTTAGTATTTCCTGCGAGGAAATTACATGAAACATCAATAAGGAATGGTATTACATTTTTAGGTCAATATGACTATCGTTACTTGGCATTTATCTCTTCTTACTGATACCATGTTTGACAGCCAGTATCACAGAAGCCTAAGAAATTGTTGCTCCGTATTTTGGTTTCGTTGGTGTTAAATTAGCCTGTTCAGTAATGGCAGTCATCCATTCTGGTTGTTTTAGTGGATCCTTGGTATTTCGTTTTTCTTATCGTGCCTTGTAAAGAGAGCAATACGTAAGGATGCACTAGTGCTCTGATGCTTCCAGAGGCATCAAACCATCGGGGTCTTTAGATGTAAATGTTTCTGTATACACTTTAAGGGGGAGCAGAATGAACTTCACCTCTTCTCTCTGCTATGGATATGCCTGGCTTTGGCACTAAGACAGGAAAGGAAAAGGAAGGTTTTTGCAGCCGTGTGCCCTATTCATGTTTTAGCTTTCTCTGGTCATGTAGCAAAGACAGGCTAGGCCTAAGAAGAAACCTCAGCACGTTTGGTTGTACTCAGACTCGACGGCTGGCTTTGTGCTTCTGGAATAGAGAGTTTAACAAATTGTAGTTTTATGATTTCTCAGCCTTTTTTGTAGTCACTGCTGCCTTTGAAGCGTAACTGCCCCATTACTCAATTTGTACTTTTAAACTATATAATTTAAAGGTAGAAGGCGAAGTTTCAAGTACCTATTCCAGCAACTAACATGGATGCCTGGGATACTGCAGTACTTCCCTGTATTTAGCTGTAACTTTGATATCTCTAATGTATTTAAAAATGTCGACTTTTTCATGTTGTGTTTACTTCATTTCAGTTTCAAATAAGATAAATAACATGTTCACATAAATCTCTCAAATCTTCCTAATGCTTGAGTAATATTTAGTTCTTAACCTCCACATTTCAAAACATTTACATTAGATGTGGCCTCTTTTTCAATAGTGTTTTTCACTAAATTCTACATGCTGTCATCACCATGTACAAAAAAACCCAACAAACTTCTACAGAGACTTGGGATATATTTGAATAAGTTATTCATTTCCAGAGTACTTGGAGATATAAATAGACTTTTTAAAAAAAAATAATTCTTTTTCCTTCAAATCTGAGTCACTGAACTTTTATGTACCAACCTATATACTATATGAAAGGCAAATTTGAAATTAACACTGGTGAATGAAATGTGAAACATAGATTAAAAGTTAATGTCAAACAGTATGATGAGGAATACATTAGAAATGAATGTGCAGACTTTGCAACATAACTGTTTTTTATTTAGTTATAGGTGCCCAGCGCAGGAGAAGTCCCAGTGCCCTTGCCATTGAAGTATTTGAATCGCATTTGGGAAGTCATATTTTACAGGTAAAAAAAAAAAAAAATCCAAGAAAAATCAAAATAACTAACTAGTCATATATGCCAGTAATTTGAATAGCATTGTTGTCAGCACTTACATTGTTTGGTTGGTTTTTTAAAGCTCATACTTCCTTCTCTTAAAAAAACGTGTGATTGGAAGAATGTTAATGAGAGGGAGAGCAAGTATTATTTAGCTGAATCACAATATTTTGTTGTTTAGAACACTACAGGGGGTGTTTGCTCTCAGATTGCCTTTATGTTTTTGTGTGTATGCGTGCACAAAAGTATTTTGTGTTGGTGATTTGATTTGCTTTATGTGTCGCGTAGAGATTTTGGCGGTTCCCCCACCACACACTTTGGTTTATGAGCACTGCTTTCCTCCTTGATGTCCCATTTGTCACAATTATGTATCAGAAATCTGTAGAACTCTGCAAAGAAAACTAAAATGGACAGCAGCATGCCTCTTAAGTCTTCTTAGCTATGAGATAAAAACTAATCTGATATTTGTCAAAGAATTTAGTGTGCAAGTCATTATATTCTAAGGAAGATCAAGCTGAAAAACAACGACCTGATGGAAACATTCTTACGCGTGCTTTGTTTTGTCAGGGTTACTATAACCTTTCTTAGGTTGCAGTAATCAAACGTGGAGCGGAAGCAGTTAAGGAAAAAAATGTGATGTGTTCTGTCAGCAAGGCGAAAGCCGAGCACTGTGGATATAAAAACTGTGTAGTCCATTCTAAGTGTGGCACTGAGTAACTGCTCTGATTTAGCAATGTGCACAGCTTCTCACTGCAAATATATCACTTGGTGTATTATCATTTGAGAGGTACAAAAGAGGTAAATTAGAATATTATAATGAGAAATATTCCACTTAACTTGAAATGATTGAGAGCTATCTCTCAGTACTAACTCAGCTGTGGAATTAAAAAGCACTATGGATAATGTCATATTTTTCACATCTTTATAAAGTAACTAAATGCAGAAGAGCAACAAAGATAATTTTAGGAAAACACAAAATTAAATAGAATTAATTTCTTTTTGGAGTAAAAGTCATGAATGAAGTGATTTACGCAGTTGTACACTCTTGGCAGAGATCTAGGTCAAGATTTCGATACTGTAAGCAAATACTTGCGTTATAGTTATGGTGTGAAAGATATCTGCACCAGTATCTACAGTACTATGTTTGCATATTAGACAGAAATGCTGTTATGCTGTTGCACAGGTCGAGAAAAAATGAAGGAGTAGCAGTTTAGTGATACTGCAGTTCACATACTTTCTTAGTGGGCAGTTTTGACTCTGTAAGCATGTACTATATATGCTATATGAATTATGATGAATATATAGATAAAACCTCAGGTATTAGGTATGACCCATTATAAATGGAAATTAAAAAGCCTAGGATGGCCACTTTGAAAACTGACACTTGGATTTTTCATATTAAAACACTTAGTGATTTTATTACATGTTTAAGCAGGATCCCCAGTTTGTTGGTTTATTTTTTTGTACTTATATGTTATAAATTAATGTGTTTTCAGGATATAACTTTTTCGTACTACTAGTAAAAGACCTGTATTGCACTTGTGCCTATAACTGAGGATTTTCAGTCAAAAATTACCATCAGTATTGTTAGTGAATATCTGTTGAGGTGTGGCCTTTTCGGAGGGGATGGTGATTTTACCAAATTACTCCCATTAATCTCTCAATTGATAATAGGAAGTTCCACTCTGGCATTTAAAAGAGAATAGACTGTTGATGATGGATAAAGGACAAAATGAATTAATAATGGTGGCAAGTTTATCATGGTATGTTAAAATCTTGTCTTATTTTAGCAGAGTAATCAACACTTGGAAGGAAAGTCTAGGTCATGCATTCAAATGCACCACTTTTAACAGATCTGAATGAACTTCCAATTACTGCCTTGTGCTTTTATAGGTAGGAAGATAATCTGCAGAAGATAAAATGATTTTAAAGCAACAATCAGACAGCGGTGAAATACAGTTCTAATATGTTCTTATTTAGTCTGTGGCTCCTAGAAATTATTTTCAAAGCAGTATTGTGATAAGTATTGTTTGCAAGTGAAGTAAACAACCTTGATTATACCTTGGGAATACCTGTGTTTGATTTCAAAGTCTGCTGTCTGAGGAAGTTGAATTAATAATTTGTTTAATCCCTTTTGCTATTAATATTTTGAAGACTGGGTTAAGTGTAAGCTCAGAAATTAAGGAGTCTCTCTAATCCTTCTAATATTCTGACACAGTGACAGACACATGAGAAGTATAATACAGTATGTTTTAGAAAAGTGGATATAGTTTATTTACAATGATGTAAAAACAGAAATGGAGGTGCATCTGGTAGTATTTTACATCTTGATTCTACAAGCAAGTAGTGTCAGTTAAAACTGACTGTCAAAAAATTTCCAAGGCACAGCTGATTGCCATGTATCATGCTGAAGACATTCCCACAGTAGGTTTGAAGCCAAAGACAATATGCACTGTGTGCTTGAAGGAAAAAAGAAACCACAAAACATGAAAGGCCAAACGCTATTATATCCAAATCATAGAATCACAGAATGGCCTAGGCTGGAAGGGACCTTAGAGATCATTTAATCCAACCTCCCTGTCATGGGCAGGGACGCCTCTCAACTAGATCAGGCTACTCAAGGCTCCGTCCAACTTGGCCTTGAACACCTCCAGGGAGGGGGCAGC
>NW_009735991.1:53491-61281 GCF_000703405.1 Apaloderma vittatum | reverse complement strand
TTGTTCTATGGTTCTACGATTCTATGATTTCGTCAGGGTCTGGAGGGGAGTTTTAATCTGCAGATGAGACACTAGGAAGACAGCTAGGATGTTCCCACAGATGGAGCACATAGGTGCAATGTATGGATCTCATCACAGACAGACGCAATCAGGAGCCTCTTTGGTTTGTGTTCAGCCAGGCCTTGCCAGTTCCGCTCACTTTGATGATAAAATTCCTTCTTGCTGTAATTTTGAGGAAATGGGGAGAAAATGCACAAAATACTTTGGAAAACTTGACTAAGGCTTTTAGAACAATTTTCTCTTAAGGAGTCCATGTTTCGTCTCTAAGGGGGAATTGCAGTGTTTCAACCAACGCTAAATAGGAAACTAAACCAACCTGTCATTAAAAGTAAAATGTTGAATCATGTTGACATTTGAGCCAAAACTCATAGCAGGCTTTGGGAAGAACAGCTAAGATCTCTTGCATCTGCTTCCTATCTAGAGGTAAAGGATATTAACATTTGATTTTCTTTTGACTGTGGAAAAAAAAAGGGGGGGAATTAGCACTAAAAAAGATGAGCTTCAATTAAAAATAGCAAGTCTCTTCACACTTATAATGCCTTTCACAGAGAAGTAAACTCAGTGGAAAACTGTCAGTATTTCCATAGAATCAGAATATTCATTCTTAAAACTTTTATTAAATCCATTTGTAAGAAATCAAAGTATTCATAGTTTTAAGAGTGGTGAGCTGGGGAAATGCTACGAATTCTGCTCTGTTGATATTCACTATTTGCAACCATTAAAATAACAATACCCAAGTTCATGGGCAAATCTGATATGGAGAAGATTTCCCTGTTTCTGTGCCTGATGATGCAGAGGACTGCAGCTTCTGATGGCTGCGGATGATGCACATTAGCTGTGTCAAGTAGATAACCTGGTAATACTGAATATTAAAATATCCATGACAAGCGACGAACAGGTCATTCTTCCATAAAATGTAACACTTCCCTCCAAATAAGACTTCCAGCCTTTTAGAAAAAGCTATCTATCAAGGAAAACAAACAAACAAATAAATAAACAGACAAAACCCAGCAGCCATTTCCATCAGATCTTGAAGGCTGGGAAATACAACAGATCCACTAAAATTGTGTGTGACCACACAGTAGTAACAAACTGTTAGTCTCTGAGCCTTTCCCAAACTCTGTTGGAGGTGACTGAGACTCATTTCTAAAGCTTTCAGCTGGGATGTTTTATTTAACGGGTTTTGTTGTGTGGGAACTGATTAAGACTAATGATATGATAAGGTCTGCCACTTAGCTGGGAAATGGGTTGACTTAATAAATTTCAGCTCAAGCACTGCCAAGTGCTATCAAAGGGCAAAATCGATGTATCAGAAAGAAACCCTCCCTCCCCAAACCTTATACTATGGAAATGGGTGGCAGGATCTGGCTGGATCAGAGTCTGATGGACCTCATGTGAGAATCGCATGGTGAGATTTTGTGGTTGGCATTATGCAGGGAGGCAATCTGGGTGATCTAAATGGTGCCTCCTGGTCCCAGAGGATATTAAACTCAGAGATGTTTTGATCTCTTTTCTGAATGTGTTGTTTCAAATGGCATTTCTTGTGACTGTTTCCACACCACGAGTGCAAGGTATCCACTTGCACTCATATTAGTGAGCTTTTAGCTGCCCTAATCAAGATTCTGCAAATGTTGTCTTTGGGAATGGGGCTAAATATATTCATAAGCTTTTGCAGGAGTAGGCATTAATCAGAGCAACCTTTTTTAAAAGGACTGCATTTAATTAAATTAATTATGTTTCTTTGTATTTAATTAATTCCATGCTTCAGGGTTTCCACTGGATGCCTAGAGAGGCCAGGAAGATTTTTTTTCCCACCTTTGATGAATAACTTGGCTGCTGATTTTTAGTGTTTATTTTTTCCCTATTTTTTTTCAGATTCATCAGAGATTGGCAGCAGTCTGACATGGGATGTGAGGTCAGGTGTACTGTTGCTTCCCTCTTGATTTCATTTTGCTCCTGTGCTCATGTTTAAACCACTCATCTGTTACAAGGCCAGAGAAAGTGTGTCCATAGCAGATATGCAATAATTTTGTGCATTGGCTCGATTCCTTGGACTTTTTGCACCTGGTCAGTGTCCTGCGATTCCTTGGACTTTTTGCACCTGGTCAGTGTCCTGCAATTGCACGTGCCCAAATCGTTGGCGACAACTTGAGTGTCTTCTGGGTTCATCCAGTGCCACACTGTGGTTTTGAGGTTGTTTTGCTTTCTCAAACTATGGATCTGATTTTTTTGCTAAGTGTTGGGGAACGTAGCCAACGATGTTTGGATTTGTGCGTAGAAAAGGCCCTAAGGGGACCTCCCAGGCTTAGCATCTGTTGCATCTTTACTTGCAGGGAGTAGATTAGGTTAACCAGGTGATATCCTCCACTCTGACATCCCTGAGATGGCTGAGCATGAAGTCAGAGCTTGAAACTACTTTATGCTTGTAATTCTTGAGCAATATGCATGTAGCAGAAAGAAAATATACAAATGACAACTAGACACATATTTTAAGAAAATTCCAATGCAGGCCTCAGTAAAGATAGTTGATATATTTACGTAATTATAGGTTTCCATTAGAGTTTATAACAGCTGACATCCTATTAAAGGCTTTAACACTGATACATGGTGCAAAGCTGTGTCTGGCTCCCATGCTGCTGAGGGAGAGCTCGGGGTGGAGCCCCACTCTGGGATGGAGGCTGGAGCCAGGGATGGAAAGTGAGATCTACTTATGTTTGATGAAAATGAGCTGGAGAGCAGTGCTCTTCCTCTCTCCAGGTGACAGGGTTGTAGTTAAGTGCTCAGCTTGAAAGCAATCCTTGTGATGATAACTGGGATAATAGGGTGCCCAGGCATGAATAGGAATTTATGGCGATCATAATTAATTAGGCTTGTGACAAACTGCTTTGTTCAGAAGGTACCCTAAATCCAGTTTTGCAGTGAATCTAACATAGAATCACAAATTATATAATCATTAATGTTGGAAAAGACCTCTAAGATCATCAAGTCCAACCATCACCCTAACTCTACCATAACTACTAAACCATGTCCTGAAGTGCCATGTCTACATGTTTTTTGAACACCTCCAGGAATGATGACTCCGTCACTTCCCTGGGCAGCCTCACCACCTTTTCAGTAAAGAAGTTTTTCCTCATATCCAATCTAAACCTCCCCTGGCACAGCTTGAGGCCATTTCTTCTAGTCCTATCCCTTGTTACTTGGGAGAAGAGACCAACACCCACCTCACCACAACTTCCTTTCAGGTGTTTGTAGAGAGTGATAATGTCTCCCGTCAACCTTCTTTTATCCAGAATAAACAGTCTGAGTTCCCTCAACTGTTCCTCATAAGACTTGCTCTCCAGAACCTACATCAGCTTTGTTCCCCTTCTCTGGACCTGCTCCAGCATTTCAATGTCTTTCTTATAATGCAGCGTGGGATTGTTTTTTTAAATAGAGCAAGAGAACAAGACAAGAGAATTTAAGCGTGGGTTTTCTTTATTATCTTGATGTACACGAGCACAGAGACTTATTCTTCAGAAAATCCCAGAGGAAAGGTCAGCATCCAAGACCATTTGGGGCATGAAGAACACAGGGATGAGATTGCAGAAATGCCTTAAATTCTTCCTAGACCTGTACAAGACAAGACTTGATTCAAACTTGGTAAGTCTCAAGCCAGGGCCCTTAGGCTGAGTAGCAGGTGCCCACTAGAGTGTCAGGCCCAGGTCTCTGCTCTGACTACCCACATAAGAGACATGAGAAGAGAGTAGCACAGCTCCTCAGTAGTCTGTCTTTCTGGATTCTACCCTGTGGAAAACATTATTTTAGCAGGTGGCCCTTGCTTTGAGATGAGCCAAGGACCAGGGGTACTAATTCTTCTTCCTCAACATCCTCATGCCTTCAGGTAGAGAGGACCACAGAAATGCTTTGACGTAAGAGCTCTTTGGTTCAGCTCACAAATTCAGCTCATAAATTGGGTTGGGTTGCAAATACTGTGATGAGGCAAAACATGGAGTGTTACATTCTGGGGCTTGAGATCAAAGGCTGTGTCTCCTTTCTGCCAGAAATACTGATCGGGGGAGGAAGGAAAAAGGTTGCCGTTAATGCATTTTGTCAGGTGTCACTTGCTGCACTGCAGGGCTTTGGTGTACTTGAGGTTCCCTATCCAAAACAAGCTCCAGGATAAAGATCGAAACAAAACAAAAACTGTTTTGGCTTAAGTGAATTTTCTTCAGTAAGGGTAAGACAAAGCTTTCTCAATGCCTGGGCTGAGTTGTGGAATTAAATTCCCCAGGAATTAATAATCAAAACTCACCGCCTTCTGCTGAAATGTAAGATGTCTACCTCCGAGCTGCCTCTTTTCTAACACAGGATCAACAAGGGCTTAAAAATATTCCTTGGGAAAGAGAAGTCCTCTCTTGCACACACTTATCTCCTAGGGAAAACAGGAGAAAGAGCAGACAGCAGATGACAAATGCCAGTCACATCTCTCAATGAGCTACTGGAAGGCGGTCACACGTTACAGTGGGGAGCCCAACGTACAAATGCACAAACATACTAACATACGATCTGTCAGCCCATCACCAGACAAACTTCATACCAAAGCCAGGAGGAGATTTTGCCTCAGTGATGTAAAGCCTCTTACTCACAGTCTCAGCATTTGTTACTTTAAAGCTCTAGTCGGTTTTTGTTCTGTTGTGGCATTTAATATTTTCCAGTAAGTTTTAAAGGAAAAAAAAATACAAGAAATTCCTTCCTTTTAACAATGCTGTATCCTTTTTTAGATTTGCAGCTGAGGAAGGGTGTGTTCAAGGAAGAGAATGCCAGTTTCTTAGGAAAGCTTTTATTTAACAACAACAACAACCAGTCAAACAAACAAACAAGCAAACAATAGCCCCATGGAAAATAGTCCAGTGGAACAAATCACAGACTAACCAGTAATGTCATTCAAGCCAAAAAAACGATCATCAGATTCTTAAGGAAAAGCTACAGATAGAGCAAGCCAGACGCCAAACTGATTTTATTATGCCTCCACTTTAGCATAAATAGGCAACTGTCAAAATACAGCATCTTGTCATTCGACGAAGTGAAATTTTGCTAAATTGAATCAAGTTGAACAGAGAGACGACTGTAGTTTAGACAGGCTCTCCCTCCCCTTCTGACATTGTGGGCCTGCTTGGCAGAGCGCTCAGGTTTCAAATGAAAGAAATGTGTTGGAATAGAGCAAGTGATGAAAAAAAAAGTCCTTAACAGGAACTTCATTAATTAAAACCCAAGAGGCTGACAAGCCTTGAGCTAATATCTTGCAGTGTTGGGATGAGGGGTATATATTACTCAGAGCTGTGAGCCAGGTTTAGCCCCTATCCCTATTATCAGGGCTGGTGGATGTTTCTTCTTTAATTTAAACAGTATTCACTGTTGGAAACGAAAAGGAAAGAAACACAACATCAATAAAACCGAGCATGTTGCACTTCTGCTAACCTTAGGGCAGCGTGCAGCTCTCATGTTTTGTAACAATCTAGGCTATCAGTTTTAGGGCATTATAGCGGTGCCCATCATCAGCACCTGAAGTAGATTAGCCCCAGACCGGCTTCACAGCAGTTTTCATGGACTCCGTGACTTTTTCTGGCATTTGAAAATCCACCTTGGGCAAGACAGTGTCTTGGTTTTTTTGTTCATGAGTTTTAGGGTTTTCTCAGCTTTCTACAACTGGATTTGACTTAGACTGGCCAAGAAGGCAGGTAGTTGGACACCACCCTAGGGCTTTTGGGTATTTTGCTTGCAGTAGTAGAAGAGATGATGAAGAAGAAAGGGTACAGCATTTCCTGAAGGTCAGAAGTACTTTATCTTCAGTAAGATCTATAAAACAGATTTTAACATCTTTTTTTTTAGAGTTGTTCTGCCTGCCTTAATGCTGCATGTCATTATTTTTCATCGTAGACTCTGTCTCTCTCTGAAGGTTTTTCTGATTTTTTTCCATGCCATGCACTCTCTTCAAGCTGAATTTCTCTTAAAGTAACTTTACAATGCTTCAGTCCTTTGTAAGTACAGAGCCCGCAAAAATACTTTTGTCGTGCAAGACGTGAAGAGAATAAGTTGAGGGGAGTTAAGATCAGACAAGGAGCTAGACATCTGGTGAAAAAGAAAAACAAGAGTAATTAAAATAGAAGCTCTGGGTCAAGTGGCTCAGATCATATGCTGATGGAACCTGAAAGCATGGAGATAGGCGAGAGAATGGTGGAAAGTCACATTTCAGGGTATTATGTTGCTGCATGAACCAGATCATGTGTCTTCTTCTACAACCTTCATCACTTTTTATCTAATTTCAGCATGTGGTGATAATGAAACAGGAATAAGACATTTTTCAGTCAGGGAGTAATTATTTGTTCCAGTGAATGCATGTCCTGTACACGGACAGAGGAAATGATCCAAAAGAAGGGAAATGCCACATCTGATTGGGAAATATGAAATGGATCTTTTTGAGGACAATAGAACAGAGAGGGCAGGAATTAGAGTTACTACATAGCTCACTGTGCACTTCTTTGCAACAAAGCAAATGAAAGGATCAATCGACTTTGCTGTGAATTTCCCATTCCCCTGAGCATCTGCAGGATTAACATCAGCTAGAGAAAGAAGAAAAGAAAGACTAAGAATTGCAATATTGAAAAGGTGATTATAAAAGAAACTGAACTGTTATCTTTTTTTTTTTAACTTTAGGTTTAAATTAAGGTATTTCACACATAGCAGAGAGCATAATTTCAAATAAACCCCTCAACATCTGGAAATTTCATCTTTTTGTCAAGGACTAGAGAGACCTTCCTTCCTTTCTTCTGCTGGTTAGTCCCAGCCAAAAGCTGCTCAAAAAGATCCAAAAAGCCATGCTCAATAAAGCATAATAATAAAATGTTACACATACTATGCTACCAAATAAGTGTTAGTAGTCAGGCTATTGAAATCAGGAGAGCAAAATAAAAGGAGTTTGACCCATTTGTCAGAGCAATAGGAAAGTGTACACAAGGCTGTTGTAAAAAGAATAACATGCAATGGGAAAAAATTATTCCACTAAACAGAAATTGCTTACTAATACCAAGTTCTCTTCAAGTCAGACAAAACAGCCTGATGCCTCAGGCTAATAGCACTTTTGCAAACATATTTATCTCATAGACTTTCACCTTCAGCTGTGTGGCAGTTCAAGAAGTCTCCATGCAAATGGACTGGGCAGGCATCAAATATCTCCTGGTAACATCTCCATCCATTAGTTCAGGCCATAGGAAAGTTTGCATCTAAATCTGAGTACCAGTTTGTAGCCTATGCCCGTCTCTGTTTAAAACTTTCCTTTGCAGCAGAGAGCAAAACAGATTTTGGTTTTCGTTATTAGAAATTATATGAAACTGAGAGGGGTGGCTGACACCCAGGAAGGCTGTGCTGCCATCCAATGAGATCTGGACAGGCTGGAGAGCTGGGCAAAGGGGAACCTCATGAAGGTCAAGAAGGACAAGTGTAGAGTCCTTTATCTGGGGAGGAATAACACCAGGCACCAGGACAGACAAGGGGTCACCCTGCTGGAAAGCAGCCCCATGGAGAAAGACCTTGGAGTCCCAGTGGGCAGTGAGTTGTCCCTGGGACAGCAACGTGCCCTTGTGGCCAAGAGTGCCAATGGGATCCTGGGAGGCATTAAGAAAAGTGTGTCCAGCAGGGCTAGGGAGGTTCTCCTGCCCCTCTACTCTGCCCTGGTGAGACCACATCTGGAATAC
>NW_009735991.1:46577-53063 GCF_000703405.1 Apaloderma vittatum | reverse complement strand
CCCTTCCAACCCCTGACATTCTATGATTCTGTGATTCTATGATTCTATGATTCTGTGATTCTGTGATTCTGCAAAACCAGGTAAGTCTCCAATTTTGTCGGACAATTGAAGTGAATGGTCTCTGTGTGGGATTAGCTCAACAAAATCTTCATTAAATCAGTCCCCCTTTTTCCACAGATCTTTCACACCAAGATTACCTTTGTGCCTCAGATTTAATACATGTAAATGCAAAAAATGTTCCCCTAGGATCAAAGGTCTGACCTGGGATCAGAGTCAGGGACTCTTATTGAAAATAATGATTCAGAAAATGAACTACTTCACATCGACTCCCAAGAAGACACTATTGGTTAAGGACAAACTTGAGATATTAATAGAAAGGTGGTAAGCGGGAAGACAATATTATTCAAGTATTGGTGAGACCAATACTATAATATTTCATATGTATATTCCTAGTGACTCCTCTGTATTTAAAGTAATTTTGGAAGATTGAAAGGGAAATCTCAAATTACTGGAAATAGCTTATCAAGAAGATAATTGAGCAGTGATACAATTAAAGTCTGTGAAAATGTTCTTGGGGAGGAAAGATCCAGCCTTCAATGGGTCTTTACTCAGTCAGAGAAAGGCATAACAGGAGTGGGAGCCCAAAAAATTACAAATAAAAATATAACAATGCAAGTGATTAATCATTATTACAAACTACAAGGAAAGCAATGGAATATTCACCTGTGAAACTTTTCCAGGGGCTATAAAAATGTCAAAGGTATATTTTAGCCAATACATAATTGTGGCTTTACTAAGCAAAATTATTGGAGTCTATAATCAGGTGACTGTCGATAATCTGGTAGATGCACCACCATATCAAATGTCTTTTCATTGCCCTTCTGGCCTTAAATTGACTGAATGATTAATCTACTATGTTGTCCCCATTCCAGCCTTGAGCATCTGTGAAGCCACAGGTTGAATCTTTGCAAAATGAGCGCACCGTTGTGATGATCTGGCACAGTTGAGGGATCATGGTGTTGATATTGGATATTAGTTGCTTGGATTTAGTTTAAAAATCAATGCAGACTATGTATAGCTTGTGTACGTGATGCCCTACATAAGCTGAAAAGAGTTTTTGGCTGCTCTAGGAGGAGGCTGTTATTGCTGTCAGCCTGTGCAGATCTTCTAACTGAAACATGCAGAGCAAGCTGAGATTTATCAGCATAAAAGTGCTGCCAAGGGAGGAATGAAGATCTTCCCAGTCTCTCACACAGAGCCTTTGAATTCAGGCTATATTCATAGAAGTAATATTAAGCGATCTGAGGAGACTGCCTTACAGTTGTTCCCAGGCTGCTTTGTGGAGCAGCTGGCAGAAAAGATGGGAGTGAAACAGCAAAGAAAGGTGAAAGATAAAAGGAAAAGTTTGAAGTGAAGTGTTCCACTTATTTAGCTGACTAAAGTTCGCCATCTGTGTAGAACTGTGTTGAGAGCCAAGGAATCTGCATGTCACAGTGAACCGTTTATGAAATACACAAATATGTATACAAATATATTATTCTAAGTTTTCTTAGTATAATATAGTTGAGGGGGACGGTTACCAGTAAAAGACCCTAATTACACTGATGTTCCTAACTTTACATAAATCACTTGCCATAAGGAATTGATGGATTTCTAAAAATACCGTAGACAGTTTTTCAGGATTGCATGTAACATACTCTTCAGCTTTTATTGAAGCTTTGGTTTCACTTCCAAAATGGAGTTTTTGGGGTTTTTTTCCCCCCAGTACTCCCATCATCATTTTTAGCAGCCTCATTTTTAATTGGTTTTTTATTGGACTGCACAATGTATATTAATATCAGATCAGGAAGACTATCATAGATGAAAACTTTCCACTTTGTTATACAAAGTGACCTCCTTAATCCAGACAAATCTCTCTAACAGAAAAAGAACAAAATCCCCTGGAGTGCCAGGGCACATTGACACCTCTGCAGGTTTTAGTGAAGAAACTCTCTTTCCAGCTTAAATTTATATGTGTGAAAGACTTTGGATTTGCTGCTCTGAAGACAAGAAGCTGGAGGCTCAGCTGCTCTCGTCTAGTAAAGATTTGCACAAAATGAAGTTCTGGACCCATCTGGTCACTTAATGGCAGTATGTGTGGGTAGAGAGAGAGAGACAAGAGAAGTTGCCCAGAGCCACCTTGCTTGTGTCTGTTGTAGTATTTGTCAGTCTTTCACAGGGTGTACAGCTGCCAGTTATTCTGCACCCTGAACAATCCTCAGCTAAACGTTCAGCATTTCTTCAGAGAGATCATGACAGTCATTCAATGTTGTTGAACTCTGAAGTTTTTCTACCCCCTCCCTGAAAATCAAGCTCAGGTTTTGATAAATAAAGCATATAGGGGTCTGCCCTGGTCCAACACTTCTAGCATTTTCTTAAATTACTTGCGTGTTGGAGGGCATAAATGCAAAGGTATCAACGGTGTGAAAGAGGATGCAAGTATGCTGGAAGAATGGATTGGGATCAAGATGAGCTTAACAAAGTGGAGAAATGGTCTGAGAGAACAGGGAGTTATCTAGTAAAAGCATATGCAAAAGTCCAGATCAGAATAGGAATAATCAGCTGCAAAAATACAAGATGAAGGCGACCAGCAGTTCTGTTGAAAAAGTTCAAGGTATTACAGTGGATCCGAAATTGAATGAAAGTATGTCAATGCTGTGATGTTGTTGGAAAAAAAAGGTGAACATGACAAAGAATAGAGTAGTCCACAAAACCATGAAGCACCCGTCCTGCTCTCTTCAGTACAAAGCCACCCCAAGGTAACCAGCCACTTCTGACTTCTCTCTTAAGGAAAAGTATTCACTGACTAGGGAGAAGCCAGAGGACAGCAGTGAAACTCAGACAAGGACTGGAGAACAGTTAGAAAACCTGATCTGGGAGAAATAACTGAAATAAAATTTTTTAAAAGACAATGAACCTCCAACAAGTCCTGAAGGTATCTTCTACATATTCCTGTTTGTATGCAGTGTCCATGAAAGATGTTCACTTTCTTGCTTTAGCAAACACAAATGAATACGTTTTCCTCTGCTCTCTATCAGGGATGACTCCTGGGCATCCAGGAAGCGTCCTGGGTCTCCTTGTCTGGATTCCTACAAACACAAGTTTGACCTTCTCATCTCAAACCTTTAGACATCTCCAAACCTGCCAGCCAGAGGATCAGCAGTCTCCAGGCCAGCTGCCTTACAGCTTCTGGATGGGGCGTTGGCTGGTCCCTGGCTCCTGTGTACAAAATAATCTGGATTTAGGCATGAACATGTAGATGATTTCTTCCCTCTGTGGAACTGTGTCTTCCCAGCTAAATTGCAAGAGATTTTATTTGCCTTTAACTAAGATATTAGGAAAGTAGTCAACTCAGAGCTATAATTGCAGAACCATTGCCTATTTAGCTCCAGGAAATGGCAACTGCTCATCTTTAGGGCCATGAAATTAACTGTAATAAAACATCTACTTTCCTAAAAGGGGCTGTGTAGATAGCAGAGCTGAAATAACATCTGTCTGAATATACAAAAGCACAGGTACCAGTTTCTAGTCTGTGCCAAAGGTGTATAATTTGAACTAGATCAGCTCACTGGCTATACCTATCTGTGATTTTACAGAATTTCCTCTGCGCTGTGCAGGATAAAACAGGTAAAGGTTGCAGGACCACGTGCACTTCCATCACATCACTTGCTTTTGTAATAAGGTAAGGCAATAATAATAGAAGGTTAAAAAAACCCCCAAAAAACATCAACCAAACAAACAGAAAACCTACACACAAAAAACCATGGTGCACTTTCATAGCAGAATATTTGATGTAGCAAAAAGTTCTGAAGCCTCAGTCAGACCTCTGACAAAGCTGGAATGTCACAGGCTGTAAGAATATTTGCTTGAGGCATTCATTAGAAACACACACAAAAGCACACACACGCACACAAAGGAATGCACACTTGATATGAATAAGACTTGGGTAAACAGAATTTATATTCTGAAAATATTCGAGTATGTACACATTGTCTCTACAGATGAAAATTTCTTTCACTTGTGTTCTCTTTATTAATCCAAAACATCGAGCAAAAAACCAAAAAAACAGTGAGGATTTTCTCCAGTGCCTTAAGTTGCAAAATAATCTTCTAAGACTTTTCAGAGTAAATAGCGTGCATCATCAGCTATGAGTATTTGTAGCTGCATCCATTGTGCAAATAATTTTGTTTAAAGCAGTGAGTGTACAAACTTATCACGTGAACAGATATTCCAAACTCAGTAAATTGTGGACAATCCTATTCAAAAACCCGGCCATGACAGACCAGGGAGCTCAGAATCATTTGCAAAAACCATTTAATAAGGAACCATGACTATGGAATATGGAATAAATTCAATGGAATCATGGAATCCCAAAAATGAGATAGGACTTAATGATTAATTTTTTGGGTGAATTATTAGTCTGCAGTCTACACAAAGCTCATACATCTTATAAAATAAACTAATTATCCTAGAAAAGGAGTCTCAGAATAGACTTGAACTACAGTGAATCTTCCAGCTGTTCAAACTGATTACATCTCCATGAGAACAATTCGAGCCTCTGTTTATTTATTTTTTCAGTTATACTCTTACGACTGAATGAAAGAGTTGTGACTCCCGGTGTCAGGTATGTATACCCATTTAACAATCAGATTATTGACATTTCAGTCCCTTTAGTCTTTAGGCGATATCTCCAACAGAAAATTTCCCTTTGAAGTGAATGAATATTAGACCAGACTTTCAGTTTGTTGTGGTCATGATCAATCCATGTAATGAAGCCAAGCCCAAAGAAATAATTTTAAAAAAAAGGTTGACTGAATTAGCTGAGGGCATTGAAAAAACTGAATAAAGAGGAAATTTGGAGAGGAGAATACATTGTATTGTCTCAAATGTGTCAAGCATATTCCTGAATCCACTTTATGAGTAGGTATGTGCATCTATACACACACATACATGCATACAAGGAGACAGAGACAAGCACACATACATCTACACACGTATAAATAGTTTTATGGCAGGTGTCTCCGAATGGCAGTGTTCCCAATTCTGTTTCTTGGCATGCAAGCAGATTTTTCTGCCGTGTAAAGACATGCTGTTACCCTGTTATGAGTTTTAATTTTCTGGCAATTATTGACAGAAGATCATGAAATCTCAGGGCACCAAGTCAAACCTGAGACTGCAAGGGGAAGTGAAGAGCCTAAATGTACTTAGGAGCTCTTAATACCTTGTTACACATGAACATTTGTTAACTCTAGCTTTTCCCTAAACCTGTGATTGGAGTGGTTTTCCGTGCTGAGACATCTTTGAAGCCAACGACCAGCACGCAAGGAGGGATTGCTCTGCTCATCCTTGTAAACTCATCTCTACAGGAGAGATGCAGACACCTAAATAAAGCAAATTGCCCTTTGTATGTCACCAGATTCCTCATCTGTCATGCTCCTTAGTAAAAAAACGTGTGCATATATGCCCCCGGTGAGATATCTATGGTGGAATACATGAGAGAGAAGGAGGGATTGCAATGTCTCTTTGGTTTCTAAGAAAGCAATAAACTTCCAGCCCAGCAAAAGAAAAGAGTTCAGATTAGAATACCATAGGTCTTTCTGATTCATTGCCTTGGAGAAGTAAGAGAAGCTTTGGCATATACCCCATCTTTGTGTGCCAGATATGAGAGAAGCCACACAGAGAAGCCTGGGGCCTTACACCAAAAGGAAAAAAAAAAATCCACCACAGTAATTGCTTCTTGTTAGTGCAGCTCAAACCCACAGACTGCAAAAGGTTAAGCTTTCGATATAAAACCTAAACAGAGTTTGTCGTGCTGGTCCCACATAAATACAGTACTCTGCTGTTTAGTTTGTTGTTTAAATCCTCCTCTTGCCAGTGCCTGGGCCATCTGCAAATGTCTGAATATGGGAGAAGATTTCTGGTGTCAAATTAATTTTGAGAATAGCCTTGTTTTTCTTTTCTTTGAATTTTCTCTTTGTTTCTTTTGCTGTCATGGTTGCTTGTTTGTTTATCTGTTTAATTTTTATTCTGTTCACTGAAATCCGCCTTCTACATGTGACACGCAGAAGCGTGTGTGCATGTATGATCATGAAACGACATCACAGCCACAAGGAAAGGCTCAGGTCCTTAGGACAGGAGCTGGTGGGTTTGCACAAGTACACTTGTCTACAGTGTGAACATTTTTGCTGTGGGAGCACACCTGAAATTGCTCTGGGCTCTCACCAGCGCTGCCATGGTGAAGCCACAATCCCAGCATTGCCTGGGCTTTGAAACGAAAGCAGATTTCTCAAGTGTTGATAACACCTTCCCAAAAGCCTTTATGCACGATTAATTTGGGGAACTCATTGCCACTAGCTAGAATTGAAACCAAGGTTATGCTCCTATTCAAAATGCGGATGCTGAAGCACACCACAGAATCATGCAGAAGTACCTCAGCTTGCATAAAAA
>NW_009735991.1:45604-46546 GCF_000703405.1 Apaloderma vittatum | reverse complement strand
AGGGAAAGCAGCACTGAATTTACATTCTTAACAGGCAAACTTCTGCAGTTCATGCTCATTTACAAATTTCCTTAAAAGGCAATGAAACAGTTAACCAGGCTACAGCTCCCGGCAGAAACTGTGCATAAAAATGTAAAAATGTTGTTTTCTTTCTCTGTATCAGCTTGTGTCTCAATGAACCGCTATAAATTATTCTGCAATACAGATTCTGAGTAGTACAGTTAAGCTCATCTCAGATAAGAAAGGTTTGTTGTTTGCAAAGATGTCATGGTTATACCCAAAGTAATAATGTATCCCTAGACACAGGAATCTCAGTCTGCTCGTGTGAATCCTCGTGACTCGCTACAGTGGGAAATGATCAGAATTAAAGATGGGTCAGAATGACGCTGAGCTAGCGATCAGCAGTGCAGTCTCCTGAACTAACCTCTGGAAACCATTGTGCCAAACTCAGAGGTGAAACAAATTTGAACTTGAGCCTCTTCAGCACAACTTAAACTGTGCTGTTCAAGCTGTACAGACAGCAGGAAAACATTTAATAGCAATTTCTGTAATTAAAAGTCACTTTCATTCAGCAGACTTTAAAAAGATTGCGTTTTCCAATGACACATTTTGTGAAGCACCTCATTTAAACACCTATTAGTATGACAATCAGGATATAAAGCCAGCTTGGGAGTGAATGAGATATTTAAAAGCAATTGTTTTGCTAATGGTTAAGACAAGGATTTCCCTAATCATTTTAATTACAAGTACATTGTAAAAAGTCAAATAAAACTAATAATATTGGCAATTGTACACCCACAAAAATGTATCAGACAATTTGTCCTTCTTTAAAGTAAGCAACTTAAAGAAATTTGTTCACCTGCTCTACTCTTTTGCTTGAAGCTATTAAACATTCAGTTACACTGATTTGAGATTGTGATTGTGTCTTATGTGATGAAAGAA
>NW_009735991.1:33253-45573 GCF_000703405.1 Apaloderma vittatum | reverse complement strand
AGAGTGTTAGATTAGATTTACTCTGACTGCGGAGCCTGCATCACATCTGATCCTACTCACTTTAGAGTGAATTTGAAATAATTCTGCTGAAAATCCTCAGACTCAAGGGTCATTTATAGGGCTTTTTACGAAGACATATCTCCTTATCTACCTGACATCCCTTGTCAGCTCCATGGCTCTACCAGCTGGCTACTCCTCCTGCTCTATCAACTGACCATTAGACTTGGTTTCATCAAGCATGGCCCATGCTCTCTAGAATCTCTGTTGCTGATCTCTGCTTTGGTGGTGGGTTTTGCCCCTACTTCCTCACTCCTATGTTGTCCTTTTTTCTCTCCTGTCCCTTGTCAGATCTGCCCTGCCTCCCACATATGGGGCTCACCCCCACCTGCTTCTCACTCACCCCTCTTGGGTGCAGAGATTCTTGTGGAAAACCGAAGACTTGGCTGGTTTCCCTCTTACCCCGTACATCTTCCCGTCACTTTGCTGATGTTCTAGCTAGATATGTTTTATGTATTTCCAGACAACTCTGTGTCCTAATATTACCAAACCCTTCAGTGCAGTTTTTCCCTGCCTCACATTTGCCTCATCATCATCCCTTTCATCTCCCTTTCTTCTTGAACTTTCTCCAAGTCAGATCTCACCAGTGCCTTTAAAGGCTCAACATAACTTTTCTTATTTCTTTGGTGCCATTTCTCTTACTCCCTTTATATTTCTCCTAACACCAACAGGGCCATTTCTGTTCCTCCTACCCTACATGATATCTTTGCAGATCTTGTTCCTCATTTCTCTCAGTTTGATATTTTATTTTCATTGCATTTTCCTCCTTCATAGGCCTCCTCAAAATGTTGTTCTCCCATTGCACCTCCAGAGACACTGGTCAGGATTAATGAGAAAAGGGGTAGTGGTTTTAAACGAAAATAAGTTAGATTTAGACTAGATATAAGGGAGAATTTTTGCACAATGAGAGTGGTGGAACACAACCAGGTTGCTCAGAGAGGTGGTGGAAGCCCCGTCCCTGGAAACATTCAAGGTCAGGTTGGACCTTACTCTGATCAGCCTGGTCTAGTTGAAGATGCCCCTTCTCACTGCAGGGGAGAAGGAACTAGATGATCTTTAAAGGTATCTTCTATCCCAAAATATTCTACAATTCTGTGATACTGGAGTGCCAGCATGCTTTGGCTGTTGGTTGTTACATTGCATAACAGTTGTCTCATTCCCTTGCCACTGCTGTCCACATCTATCTGTTGTTTCTTGCCACACGTCTACTGCTGTGATACAAGATCTCATTACCAACACTTGAAGTGTCACCAGGACCTGCTGTGTCACCAGGAGGTCCTGGCTGTAAGCCTTAACCCCTCAGCAAGCACAGTGTAAGGCAACTTAGGTGGTAACTTTATTAACGCAGAGCCCATATTTATACAACTCCCTTGTTGGGAACCTGACCCCAAAGTTCAGGTCTCCCAAGGGTATACTGACACTATGACTAATAATAATACTAATCCCACGAATATCAGCAAGGGAATGTTTTTAATTATGATACAGATGCTGATGTTTGAGCACAGGCTTTCAAAATGTGCTCGCATTGTAATTTAAAAGAAATGGTTATGCTGTGGAAGGCCCTTTGACCCGTCTATACTTGCTCCCAAAGCGATGTGAAATTCATCCCCTGCAGAAAGGCAATGCAACGAGCCAATTAGACCCCCAACACCCACAAAAGGTGAGTTATGTCTGAAGAGCGCCTACATGTTATGAAAGTATATTGCTAAAAAAATGTACCCTAACTCTATAACAGTCTCCTTGAACACAATATAAATGCTACTGTGGACCACAGGGGTTAATCCATTACAACAAGGCAATTAGATTTAGTGACTGTTGGGAAGATAAAAGCAGCGAGTCATAATCAATCCTGAGAACCTAGACATGATAAATTTCTATAATTTCCTCTTACTTCATAGATTTGAGCGTGACAAAGCGAGTTAGGGTAGAGTGGTTACAGTCTCATGTCAGAAATGTAAGAGGAATTTTATTTTTATTAAACAAGTTACATGCGAAGAAGGAGTCTTTCTCTCATTCTCTTTCTGGCAATCCCGTTCCAGATGGTGGTATGTTTAGCCCTCAAACATTTTGTAGATGCCTCTTTCTAAGCTTTGAATGTCAGCTTCTGGAGGAAGATGGGAACAAAGGGGATTTTTTTACCTGATTCTGCTACAGCCAGGAAACTTCTAGTAGAGGGTCTCATTCCCCATCTTCTGGCTAAATGCTGCTCAGGATAGTTGTGTTCTGCTTAAAGCTTTTTTCACCCACAGTGGCTGGTGGGACAGCATGTTTTTGGTCTTGTCTAAAGGTGGTAAGTAGTGTTATGGACAGGCAGATGATTCTCAAGCCAAATTTCGGAGGTGAACCAAATGATCTCTGCAGCAGAGAGTGGCAAGTCCCACAGTCATTAACCACTGACCGGTCCACAGAGCCCAAACCCCAGGCCAGTACTAAAGACTCACCAAAAGGAAAAGCCACCCCAAGAGTTGGAATTGTGCACGTGCTGGTCCACTCTGAGGCACAAGCCCATCAACCTTCCTGGAAGAGGATCCTGGCTCTGTCCTCCAGCAACCTGTGTGTTGGCATAAAAGAGATATAGGAGGTTGGATGCCTATTAGGCGTAACTCCACTGATGTCACTACCTTGTGATATGCCTGCAAAGCAAAAGATCTTGTTCTCATCAGATACGAGTGTCAAGGAGATGCCCTTGAAATGAAGAGTGACTGCGCAAACTGTCCCTGGAGACTCGAGTCAGAGAAAGAGGAATGCAAGAGCAAGAAGCTGCCGCTCCACGCAGCACGACTCCTCTTGGCATGTGCTAGGCGATAGCAGCTGGGGGAGCTGAGATTCAGTCACGGATACTTGGATTTCTCTTGCCTAATTTTGGCTCTCAGAAAAATTAGTGACCTAACCTAGAAGAGCCATTGAGATTCGCTCTGCACTCAGGAGGAAAAGATCAGGGAGGGATTAGGATCAGGAGTAGGGAGAGATTACTAAGGGCTAAAATATCCCTGAAGACAGGGAATTAATGCTCTCTAAAGGTGTTAACCATACAGAGACTAATATATTTGGTCAGACAAGAAGCCTAGATTTTGCAGAGCTAAAGGTAAGTAAGATAAATACAACTCTTCAAATATGTACCAAGCAAGAGGCAAAAAATAAACTGAGGTACCCCCATCAGATAATTAGCTCTGTGATCTCCTTTTTCCAGTAGAATAGCCCAAATTAAGCAGGTTGGGCAGCACCCAGGCATTGTTCTAGCCCTTACATAGAGATGCAAGTTCAGAAACACCACACAGGAATTGTTAAGAAGAAAAAATCTCCCTAAGGGACAACCCTTCCTTTTCCTGAGAGATTAGAGGCAACTTGTCTTCTCTAGTGAGCCCACAGCACTGCAGGAGTAGAGCACCAACCAAAAAGATGACACAACTCTAAGAGTAAATAAGCTGCTCCCACCTCCTTTCCTCACCTACTCATCACAACCTGCGACGTGCATCTGCTGTGGCATTTGGATCAGGAGAACTGCTCTTGAGCCACCTCTCTGGCTGCACCATTATTCAGTGCCTTAAGTGATGCATAATCCCCCTTTTGACAACTGGCCTGCATATCTGTGGTGATGTGACCAGCTATCTGGAATTCAAGCATTCCTCTTCTATGTGTAGTTTATTAGGGCTTTCAGCATTTTTTCTTATTAATATAAGAATATGTGAGGAGGAAGAACACGGTAGCAATTAAGTGCAGCCATGAATTTTACAAACAGTTTGCTGGAAACCACATTAATGACCTCATCAAGGCTAAGTGCACACATCAGCCCAGCAATACCTACTTTTTAAAGTAAATTTAGTCCTCAGGAAAGATGCCCAACTGACAGCCCAGAGGACCAAAGCCGTCTCCTAGCCACAGAAAAGATATGGTGAAAGCAGTAGTGGGATATACCTCACCGGATTGCCATGCTCATGTAAGCCTCAAGTCTGCTTCAGAAGGGTCACCTCTAGACTAACAGAATAATTCAACATTACAGCCTTTGCTGCTTATCTGTATTTGGAAGAGAATCTCGTTTACGCCAGCAGTAATTGTATCTTTAGTGCTACAGTAACCAGAGCCTGGATTCTCTTCCAAACTGCGACTGAAGAAAAAAAATCACAGCTCTCCAAGAGTCAGCATCATTGCGATGTATCTCCTTACCTAGTAGGAACTAGAGGCTCGGAGTTACCTGTGAAGTTAATCTTTTTTCTTTGTTTGCTATTTTATTTTCTGATACACACTTTCAAGCCTTTTTTTCCAGGCTGCCCCTTGAGTTTGGAAGAAGTTTTCCATAAATATCTGTAAACCTACCCTATTTTCGTGACTTAGGTTCTCTTCTTGAACATCTCTTTTGCCATACTGTCTAAAGATGAACAACCTTACAAAAAAAAAAATCTTATCCTAGTCCTTATCGTACTGATTGACATCATCTTGGTGGCTTATTCTCATTCAACTGGGGGCTCACAGCCAGCTCTATTGCACTAGATGATCTTTTCCAGACCCAGACACCTCCCACTGCACTCGTCCACCTAAGAGGTAGAGGGTCTCAGACTACTCTGATGAATGGTTGGGTTTTGAATGCAGAAAATGTGGGTTGGTTTTGTTTTTTTTCAGATTGCTGGCTTTTTAATGGAAGAAGTCACTTTTAATGCAGTTTGTGCAGAGAGCACAGTGAGGTCCAAGACTTCTGCAACAACAACAAAAAATATTTCAGACAACCTCAACCACAAAATTAATTTCCAATTCAAGATTCGAATACCCATAAATTTTGTTCTTGGTTATGAAATTCGGCTCAGATTCTCATTGCAAATGATTTCTAAGACCAGTGTCATAACTAGACCCAGGCCATTCTCTGCTAGGAACTGAATCACTTCACACAGAAAACTGGAAAATTCTCAAGTGAAAAGAGAAATACTGCAAAAAATGTAATAGACAACCCTTTCAGCAAAAGGCTATTACCCGGATACTCCATTTGTAGTACTCAAGGCTGCTTCACCCTACTTTTTCAAACTTTTGTCCCAAGGATAGTGAAATTTATCATGTGCTTGTTTTGCATAGGGACAATTTCATAAGAAGATATTTGAGATAAAAGGCAAACCTAAATTTTCCTATTTCCTCCCTCTCATGGTGTAAGAACTAAGTAGAATGAAGCTTTTTCAAACACATAAGAGGAAAGAACTTTTTAACATCTGGATAGTGAGCCTGTAAAATTCATTACTTCTAGGTAAGATTACCAAATATACCTGAGGACCTACACCAACATTATTGCTTTGAAAACAACCTTATGTATGAGCAGAGCAGATTCTTAATTTTCAGAACAAAGGACATAATTTCATTTCTCTATAAATTTTTATGAGTTTTTATGAAGTTAAGCAAATGAGACAATCATTCATCAGATAAATCTAAATAATTATGTTCTCCGTGAGGGTAACGGGGCCCTGGCACAGGCTGCCCAGAGAGGTTGTGGAGTCTCCTGCTCTGGAGATTTTCAAAACCCACCTCAATGTGTTCCTGTGTGACCTTCTCCAGGTGATCCTGTTGTGGCAGGGAGGTTGAACTAGATGATCTTTTGAGGTCCATTTCAACACTTAACATTCTATGATTCTGTGATTCTTCAACAAAATTGCAAAATTACAGGACTGTTGAGCCTGGAAGGCACCTCTGGAGATCACCTAATCCAGGCTCCTGCTCAGAGCAGGGTCAGCTACAGAGGGCTGCCCAGGACTGTGTCCATTTTGGTTTTGAATATCTCTGAGGACAGAGATTCTGCAACCTCCCTGGGCAACCTGTGCCAGTGTCTGACCATGCATCCAGTGAAAAAGCTTTTTCTTATCTTTAATTGGAGTTTGCCACAATTTCACTTTGTGCCCACTGCCTTTTTTTTTTTTTTTCTGGGCTACACTGAGGTGAGTCTGGCTCTGTTTTCTTTCCCCCCACCTCCCTTAACAAGTATTTATACACAGTGGTAAGATCCCCCTGAGCCTTCTCTTCCTCAGGCTGAGCAATTCCAGGACTCTCAGCTTCTTCTTCCATGACAAATGCTGTAGCATGTCCTTGTCCAGCCCTGGGACACAGCACTCCAAGTGTGGTCTCACCAGTGAAGAGAGGGAATCATAGAATGTCAGGGGTTGGAAGGGACTTCTGGAGATCATCTAGTCCAACCTTCCTGCCAGAGCAGCCACCCAGGGATGCGTCCAGGCTGGTTTTGAAAGTCTCCAGAGAAGGAGACTCCACACCCTCTCTGGGTAGCCTGTGCCAGGGCTCCATCTGGAGGTGGGAAGACCTCCCTTGACCTGCTAGCAATGTTTTTCCTGATGCAGCCCAGGATGCTGTTGAATACAAAGGCATATGTCTGACTTGTGTCCAACACGCAGATCTGCTTTCCACTCAGGTGGCCTCCAGCCTGTAGCAGTACAAGGGGTTGTTCCTTCCCAGGGGCAGGACTTGGCATTTCACTTTGCAGAAATTCATGAGGCCAACGTTGGCCCATTTCTCCAGCCTGTTGAGGACCTTCTGAATAGCACCACATCCGTCTAGCTTCTCAGCCACTTATCTGTATCATGTGCAGACTTGCTGAGGGTCCACTCTGTTCCATCAACGAGGTCACTAAGGACGACATTAAACACTTGTGGCCCCAGTATAAACCTCTAGTGCAAAACGCTAGTGATTGGCCTCCAGGTATATTTCATGCCATTGATCACAACCCTTTAAGCCTGATATATTAATATGCATTATTCTTTTCTCACCTAGATTCTGTATCACATAATCCTGCAAACATTTATATATGTATGTATATTTGTACGAGTACATGTGTGGCTTTAAAATTGCATATAGACCTGATCATTTTCAAGTTACTCTTCTGTGTAAGCCTGTGCAGGATCGGAACTTTTCAAAAAACCTATCTGGATCCAAACAAGAAATATGCATCTGACCTCAAAATGCTGGGCATCTCACAAACATAGCTGAGAATTATGTATGTCAGGAAACTTAAGGGGAGAAAGATTAAAAATGGAAACTATGAATATTTGAGTGTCTCCTCAGGTTTTTTAATGTAAATTTCACTGAGGCCAATCTCTTCAGTCCATGTTTTTTTTAAACATTTCCATACCTCTCAAAGTATCTAAGGTATGTTAATAGCCAGCTTTTATGCAATGCAAGCAAAACTACACCGTTTCAAGTTATCAGAGTTCCTGCTCTGCAAAAATGTCACCTTCCCAAGGTTTTGCACTTATTTTTGTTGAGAAGCAAGGCTTCTCCCTGTGTCTCTTCTGAATTAAAAAAGAGGTAGGTAATGAAAAATGCTGTGAAACATTTTTATATATGAGGAACTACGCATATAACAGGTATTTTCATGATTTTCTCAGCAGTAGTCGAACTTCTTCAGAAGAGCTAGCCTTTTACATTTCTTTCTTTTTTTTTAATTTTTTTTTTAATGGCAGGGAAGATTTCCGACACTTCTCTGTTTAGCTTCCATATCATGCTTTTGCTGGAAATGTCCTCTTTCCATACAGTAACTCTGAGTCATGGTTCAATGGGAACGCTAACTATAATCTGTTCTTGACATTAAGATGTTGCTGAGCGATTAGAGGATATTTCAAGCAGTGGAATCCATGTTCAGCCACATGTTTGGACTGACAACCAGTTAAACCTTGCAAGAGCAATATTTTTCTATGCCATTAGTTTTTATACCAAACAAGGTCTGTAGTAACTGGATGCCCCAGTTAAGCAAAACTGTTTACAAGAAATAAATCACTCCTGGCATTAAGAAAACACAAGGCCCAAGACTCGCAAGCACAGCAACATTCAGATCTTTATTTCTCATAAACCTAACCCCTAAACGTGTGTATTCTCATACACTGTGACTTGTGCTTTAAGCTGTGGTCAGTGCATTTCCATAACCCTTTATTATCCCGCTTACCTAATCTTGTAGCCGTATTTAGCTGCAAATACATAAGACACTATTTCACTGCTTAAAAAGGAAAAAACAACAAAAAAAGAAGCTTAAGACCTGGCACAAGGCAGACTTTTTATTTGCTTAACACCAAACTTCTAATGCAAAACTCCCAGTGATGCATGAGGACCAAAATTTGGCCCTGAAAATGGTGTGTGGCTTCTGCAAGCCGCTGGTGTGCCTGAGTTTCAGGTCCTCTTTCTACCCACCCACAGAGGCTATGAGTTATTACAACTTCTAGCTTGGCTTTCCTGTCTGGAGGTTCCTGAGTTGCACCATGACGTGTCAGGTAAGCAGGACTCATCCACCACTCGCGAGGCCATCAGACCTCGGTGCTGCAGACGAGCTTCCTCTGAGCGGAGGAGGAGTGTAACCTCCTGTTGACTTTGCTCTTGGGCTTTCAGAAAAATTTCAGCCCAGAAGGTGGTTGTTCAATGTCGTTTATGGAGTGGCCCTCTCTGTTTTGCAAGCTCCAGAGGGCAGCTGCTGAAAGCAGAAAACACTGAGCAACCCCTTGGAAGAAAAAAAAAAAAAAGGAAATAGAGCCCAGCACCTTGCTTGCTTCCCTCTTCATCAGAGAAAGATGCAAGCAGAATGTCGGATCAGAACTGGCTGTTGACCTCAAAGCCACAAGATGACATCCCTGCCAGTGTCCATTTTTGGATCAAGCTGTCTGAGCTACAGTGACCAGATGCAACTGCAAGGTCATTGAGACCTCTCTGCCTCGCAGTGTGAGATCAGACCCTGCTGGAGAAGCCACAGAGACTGAAACTCTTTGGAACAGATTTTTTTTTTTTTTTCCAAGCTGCAAGTTTCTCATCTCAGATAAAACTGATGATCGATCCACTGCATGATGCGTGTAGTTGTTAGTTCCTCTTTTATAACATAAGGAAATCAGTACTTGCATTTTAATGCCCGTAATCTCATCTCTCCAGACAGTTATCTTTTAGCACCAGAGTCTGTTTCTTCCTCTCTTTCAGTGCAACCTGTAATATAAGAAGACCTCGATATTTGACTCAGATCTCTCATTTCCTCACTGCAAAAAAGAAAAAAAAAAGTTATTTTGAGATTTTTCAAGTTCCCACACTACAGAACTTTTTTTTTCCCCTCATATAGGTATTAAAAGGTTATCAAAAGCAGATTAGACGTAAAATGTTTTACTTAAATTACATGTGCTACACAGTTCATTGTTTTAGGTGCTTTGCCTCATTTTGAAATATTTTGTCAAACGTCCTATGGGTTCTCAGTCCATTTTACCAACCCTGTGGACAACCATTGAAATCAGCTAAAATACTTTTTTTTTAGCTTTTAATAGAAACAATTACAAAAACTCTCACTTCTGGAGACAAATTAACAAACTCTTTTGTCAGTCAGTCTCAAGAGTGTGTGCAGAAATTTCAAATAAATTTTTGGGAGGGTGATTTGACTAGATTTTAACCATGATTCTTCTGATTTTAAAAGCATGGCTTACATCCACATGAGAGACAATTTTCCTCATTTTTGTCAGTTACTTATTTAATTTTAAACTATTTGCTAATTTTTCCATCCTGGAAATGGCTCTCTAATGATATACATTGCCAGAGAGGCCAAAGGATTCTACTCAGAATAGCGACATTTATAAAAATAAATTAAATGGGGTCAGGTCCCTTTCTTTGGTCCTGAGGGCAAATGGCACAGCATAGATCATGTCCATGTTTTCTTGTCCCTCATTCCCAATGTGTCATTGTTTGCACTGCTGACCATGAACACGATCTAGTACAGACCAGGCGAATGTTTATTGTCGTATATCAAAAGTGTGCCAGAGAGCACTTTTGATCACACTCTCTTATGTCTGATAGGGTGGAGTTTAGGTCAACCACATTATCTTAATGATTGTGTTTTCTCATCTTAGTAATATTTTCTATGGACTGAATTTTAAGGAAAAGTTGCTTTGACATACTTCCACTAAGTCGTGCTCATCTTTTTCTAGAAACAACCAGCTAGATCTAATATTTGCAGTAATGTACACCTGGCACAGGCTGAGTTTGAGTGTGGAGGTTAGTTTTCCAGCTTTTCTAGGTTTATACTTATTTATATTATTGAAGAAAGTATAATCCCAGAGAGATAACCTGGAGAGCCTCCTTTTTCATATTTGGACTATGAACAATCCCCTGTTGCATCACCACACAGAAAATTCGACTTTTGAGCCAATTAATGGAAGCAAAGGTGGATACTGCTGTCCCAGGCTTACCCCCATGCATGCAGGAGCTGGGCTGCCTGTGTGGGTGGAGGTTGAATCTTGGTGGGCAGATTTCCAGGCTCGACGGTGAGCACAGCAGGTAGATCTCTTGAGACTCATGATGGGAAACTCTATGGCTATCGAGTGCTTTAAGATGTCTTTGAAGTTTCAGCTGTGAATAATCACAACATTTCCACAAAATTGACATAAATTCTACGGTGATTATGCTCTGTTCACCTTAACTGCGGAGCCAGAGGTACAGAGCTGAGTGGCAAATGTGCTCGTGAAATTGGATAGCCCAGACGATAATTTGTAAAACTGGAGCGTGTGTTTGGCCTTTGGAAAAATATTGGAACCTCTTAACTTTGTGTCACCAGCTCTAATAATATTAATAATACTTTTTTCCTAGATGGTCATTTTTGCCAATAATTCTCAAAGTATTTTACAAAGCTGACAAGTATAATTAACTCTAGTCTATAGGATAATAACTTGAGGCACAGAGAAGTGAAATTTCTGGTGATAGGACTCACAGTCCGAATTTGGCTTGCCCTGAACACCAGACTGCTTTCTTGGTGATGTCAAATCTACATTTTGGACCAGCAGATTCTGAATTCATGCCTTTTTCTACCCCAATGCCTTTTCAAGACTCTATGTATGATACCTGTCTATAAAGGATTTAGGCTGGTTGCTAAAAACGCCAGTTTGTTGTGATTGGAATATTCTTTTACTTCCAAAGCCCTATGAGAAAAGAAAGGAGGTAGAAAGAAAGCAGGATAGCTTTTTGAATGTAATGACACCACTTGTGAGGTCAATTTGCCTTTTCTAAACTATCCAACTGTCCCAAGAACTGTTGTCCTTCAGAGACAGTGAAACAGGAGAACACAACATGTTGGCGTGATAAATTAACAAAAGCAATTAGCAGCTATGAAACACTCAACCAACTCTACTCTTCCTCTTAGCTCAAGTGTTGCCTTCTCCCTCTCATACAGCAGTAAGTAGGAACAGAGCCAGATATACTGGGTTTAAATGTTTAGAAATTTCCTCCTCCTCTGCCCAACAAAGAAGAGAGACATCCAAAATGTTTCTAAAGCAAACTATAATGGAGCCAACCACAAGAATGTCCTGCCATTTCACAGTGGCTTCTACCAACCCAGCCTCACTCTTTTCCCGGTAGAGAGGAGCAGAAGATTTGCAGCGTGCTGCACTTCGACCTCAGCCCCGTCAGCCCTTTCCAGCCTCAGGAATCTCAGGGTAATTTATAACCAGCTGCCCTCCACCACTGTGGTCATCTAGGTAATTAGCAGTGTACCGAAGAGGACTTGCTAAAGGGTGAGAGCTGTGCACTTTGGATCGCCCTCCATTACGGATGCATGCGTATCTTGAAGTGCTTCGTGCCAAGTTTGTGGGTCATCTGTGTGGCAGGGCTCCATCTTTGAAACATCCTGCAGGAGGACTACGCCAGCCTTTGTTCTTACTTTCTGACAGCTTGGCTGTCTCTCAAATTTTTCAAGACCTTTCTCTTGGCTTTGCTGAAAGTGGTTTCCAGTTCAAACATCTTATTTTTAACAATATTCCTCATTGCACAGCTGCTGGGGGATTAGCGGAGATCAGACAGGAAGGGCAAGAGCCACAAAAGGTCTTGGGTGCTTAATTTGTCCTCACTATCCCTCTAAGCTCCTATGAAATCCAAATCCCTGCCTTACCTCCTACATAACCTTGGAGATGCCTCCAAGGCACCATCAGCTGTATTCCCCGCATTTGCCACAAATCCTTGCTCCTGACACTGCTAAATGGCAAAGAGTCTAACCCGTGCTGCATCCCTAAATCCTCCCAATCCTCTTTTAAGTGTATGCCTGTATCTACACAGGAATACACTTGCCAGTGGGAAGAAAAGAAGATTAATGAAACACTATCTGTGCTTTAACACCACTTAGCGTGGCACATACCCTCTGTGACAGCACTGGGAAAAGTTGGCAGGAGCACAGATCCTCACCTGCAGAAGAAATGCACCAGCTCATTATTTATAGGACATCGTCCTATAGCATATATGGAGCTTTATATCCTGGCCTATGGTAAAGGAAACGTGTACTT
>NW_009735991.1:24707-33222 GCF_000703405.1 Apaloderma vittatum | reverse complement strand
ACTCTTTCTATGGCTTTTTGTAACTCTGTGAAATTTACCATTTGGGCTGAGATATTACAAATGTGGTTCACCTGTTTCCAAAACAGAGCCCAAGAAAAAAAAAATCCATTGTTTTACAGTGTAAAACACAACAAAACCCAAATAGGTGTTTCATTAAAAAATTCTGCTATCCTTCTTCTCTGGAACAGAGATTTGGAATTCCGCAAGGGGCTTACCCTAATGTCAGAGACATGCCTTTTCCTGCGAAAACCTTCTCCGGTGAAATTACCCGGTGAAATTATCCTGTGAAATGAGCCTTTGGGAACTCTGAGGTCACGCACACTCCACAGAGATTTTTTTTCTTTTTCAAGTTTAACAGCTTTGGAGTTTCCTCCAGTCCTGAGCCAAATATGAGTTTCCAAATAATATGCTGCTCTTGGCGGTGGAAGGAGAGCTGGTAAAGCTGGGAGAGCTGGGAGATGGGGGACGCCTCTTGTGCGCTCCCATTGCTCCTCCTGCTGGAGTCGAGCAGCAGGAGGAAGAGAGTTGGGCAGGGAGATGGGTAACAAGGATTTGGGGTGGAAGGTGGGTATAAGGAGGGCAAGGGAAAAGATAGACCCTCAAATATGGGTTTTGACCTGGTTCTTGTTCCTGGGGTTGTCTGTTAAGACTTTTTCCACAATTATGGGACTTGGCAATTAATATAGTTTCTAAATGAAAGAATGAACTTTCTGTGCAATTTTACATGCCGTCAGATGGAAGAAAAGAGGTAATTCTAATTACTAGGGGAGATACAAGCACAAGTGCTTGCAACACCAAGAGCAAGAAAGCAGGTGGGACCTCTTACATCATACTTTTCTCCCCCTGTAGTCCTAATTACGTAATTACCTATTTTCCCACACTCTCACATGCAGTATGGTACTGCCGCAGATCCTAGGTCTTTATGCTTCTTGTTCACCCCTGACCCTCAGAACTGGAGGAGATGAAGATTGTTTGGAAGAGGGAGGATGTGGTCATTTCATCCGAGATATTATCATGGACCTTCTGCACATGGAGAGAAAACTGAGGTTGCAAAGGCTACCTAAACTGGATCTTTTCCTAATTTCTTGCTTGTCTTTGTGTTCTAAAGCTCTTGAAGCATAGAAGCATGTGTGAAAGTACATGTATTTAATATATATTTTTTCCTATCTCATTTGTGTCTGGGCTAATAGAGACATCAGGCTGTCTAGTGTGAAAATATACAAGAGATAAGGTAAAAATGCAGTCAGAAACTGCCATTTTGCTATGGGCTGCAAAGCTAGGAGACACCACAAATGCAATAACAAGGAGAGTTTCATGAATCCAGTTGCTCAATAGCCTAATGCAGCTTTTTCAAAGCCTCAGTGGTGGATTCCTGTCTCCAGGCTCTCTTGTTGTCAAGGAAGTGTGAGGACCCACAAATGACAGCATGTTCTTGGCAGCAGCGTGCCAGCTTTGCAAGTCTTGTAGGACTCTGGTACTTCAGGACCTTAAGTTTTCATTCACTGTAGAAGTAAAGAAGGCATATGCCTGAGTTTTACATTTTTTTTCTGCCTCCAGTACTTTGTGCATACCCTCTGGTTTTTATGTGTGTGAGTCTGAGAATGAAAGAGGAAACTCATGAAGTTATCTATTTCACATCACTTTTCAGTAATGTTATTAGACAGAAAATGAAAAAATAAACAAAACTCATTAAGCAATAGAAAAGCATCTTTAGAAAGGAACACGCAGACAAAACTGAAAATAGTGGTTTGTGAGATGGCATCGAATGTGGTATGTACACATATTAAATTTCTTAGTGAATATGGAAGGGAACACAATTATTGCATGTAGTTGTGACAGAGGGTAGTAGACAACTGGATATTCACTTTGAATTTCACCACAGCAATTTTCTAGGTAAGTATCTCTTACCACAAGAAGTACTTAGTGTCTGAAGTTCTTTCTAATTGTAAAGACGGAAGCTTTTGTTTCGGACACTATGTGAGAAAGACTGGCCTGTTGACATCCTTGGTGAAACAAGGTGTTCCCAAATTACTCCTGGTAAATGGGAAAGGACTAAAGAACTGTTCCCTCACACTAGAGCAACTCTTCACTGTGCTCTGGCTGGCTGCTCTTTGAGATGCTGGAGAGGACAAGCTCCTACAGAGCTGGAGAATACCAGAGCTTCCTCTAGAGCTGGCTCAATCCAAGGAAAGCAGTCTGAAAAAAAAATTAACAAAAAATTAAAGTAAAATTCCTGTTTCTTTAACCACATCTTCCTAGACATTAATATGTAACTGAACTCCTGTTGAGACTAAAGGTGTTTGAATGATATAAAGAGACTGAAGAGATGCTGTAGACCTTTTGCTGGGATGATCTTTGTTTTGGGTCTTCTTTTGCAGAGTTTGGACAAAACTCACCACTTCTACCATGAATGTTCTTGCTTTGTGTCATATCAGGAAGACCACATATGCTCACGAATTTTGTATGTAAGCACACAGGTTTGTTTGATTATCTGTAACAAAAATGCCTTCTGAAATAGAAGAACTTTTAATTGCCTTTTCTACCAGTAACAGCGGAATGAATGAGATTACAGAACCTAGAAGGAACACCCAGTTTGACGGGCAAAATCCTTGAAAGGCTTAATCATCTATCAGTATTGTTTCAATCAAAAGAGTAAAGGTGCAATAGCAATTCAAATAAGACTATAAGTTTTCTAAATTTGTATGGGTGTGAAGATTGCATCTATGGTTGCTAGTATCTGCAATGCCTCAGAGAAACCACTTTGTCAGAGTGATGGCTGCTTAGGTGACTGGTTATAATCTGAGTCAACACTTCCCTAGATACAGAGATGAAGAAGACACGATAAAATATGATCTCAAAATGGATAATTTAACTCCCCTTTTGCAGCTACTAGCTCCTTCTTTGCAGCTCAGTTTTTACACTCTGCTCTGCTTCATTTGATACAAACTTAAGCAACAGTTCCATTTCTTGTTCTGCTGCTCATTGTTACATGTGTATTAAGAGAGACAGGAGCCTTGAGAAAAAACCTGTGTGTGATGAGATAACTAAAGACCGTGTCATAATTTACCATGCCAGAAGGCAATGTTTTGAAGTTGATTGACATCCTTAATTCCGGCATTTATCAGCTTTTAAGTGCTTGATTCTACAACTATAAAATATTTTGGGGTTTTTTTCAGGTTGGTTGAGTTATTTATTCATTTATTTATTAAATAGTATATACTAGGTCTCAAAAAATATCCACTCTCCGTTCCACCTCCATGGTTCAACAGGTGCCATCACATTGACATTCACCTGGGTCAGGGGAAGGACGGGACTCTATGAATACAGACTACGGACCAAGCCCTATTAAAGCAAAACAGAAAACAGCAGTGGGAGTAAGTTGTCATCTTTTACCAGAGTTAGACAGAAGTGAGAAAACTTCACCTGCAATTTTCACAGATGTTTACTGACTTCAAAGGAATAATGAGCAATAGAAATGCTGGGAATCATCCAGACTGTAATGAGCACAAAATCAGGGCTCATCCCTTCTTCCCTTCCTCTCTGACTTCTCCCAGCACCTTTCTTACTTCTGACACTTTACCCAATCCCATTTTTCTCCCCTAGACAGGCTCAAATTCAGCTGCTCAACACACAGCAGAAAAATATCTGGTGTCAAATTATGCGTGTGGGCATTTAATGATTCCCTGGATAGACAGACTGAAGAACAGCACAACAAACAGAAAAGTAGATAAAAAGCTCCTAAAGAAGTGGACCAGCACAAGCAGAGGTATGCTTTTCTTTGACCTGATATTTCTTATTTCATACAGCATTCAAAATCTGCATTAAAGATATCTAGGGATGTGTTATACTAAATTTACCAAATCTTGAGTCAGCACTTCCTCACACACATCAAAGCCCCATATAAACATGGGCACATTTGACTCTGTAGTAGAGCTCCTAATGATGTTTTTTTTTCTGTAGATGTTTTCTTTTCGGTCACTCATATGGTGGAGAAGATAATTTTCAAGAAGCACAGTAAATAAATTCAGTAAGGCCCAAGGAAGTGGGTATTGTCGTCTGTTAACTACCATGTTGAGCTTTGAAGTTTGGAGAAGCCACAGTGCTCACCACACCGCCATGGTCAATTTTTGAGTGGTAATGCTTTCCTCCAGATGTCATTATGTCAACCACTGTAATAATGTGCTCTTTCTCTAGCTTTGAAGGTTTTTTTCCAATCAGTGTTTTGAAGAGTCACGGACCTTAGAGGAACAACTGCCAAAAACTCATTGTGAAATTTTGCAGGATCAGATTACTGTGGTAGAGAGAGGGTGAGAGTCCAAGACAACTTTAAACAATCGTGTCTAACTCAGTTTATTCGATATAGGTTGTCTGATTGTACAAAGCCTTATTTCCCTGTCAATAAGAAAATATTGCTGCTAAATAGCAAAACAATTACACAGCTGTGTTCCCATTCAGCAGAATGGACCTTGTAGCAAAAAAACATTTTGTTCTCTTAAGATAGTTATTTTCTATTAATATAAAGGTGCAACATAAAAAGTATCTGTGAGTGATGCTTTATGAATGATTAGATGTTCATCAACTATTTATTACTCAGATATCATGTACTGATAAGATATCATGGCTTGTGCTCTTAATGCTTTTTATGCTCTATCTCTTTGACCTCTTTATCCTTTGAGCAACTTCCTTTCTGTGAAAAGAAAGACTCTTTCAGGTCTCTTATGGTTGTGAAATGAAAATTAGCTCACTGAGATCCTCACTGTCTCGACTAAAACATGGTCCAGATCTAGCCAAAAGGCCTGTGTAACATCCTTTAGTACACCACCCTTACTATGCTGCTTACTCATGGTCAGAGAGGAAGACTGTGACATGGCCAGAAAATGGGTTCCTGTAACCTACACCAGACTCCAGTGCCTTGACCACAGCACAATCCTTCTCTTAAATTAGTCTCATTTGGGTTTAGTTATCCAAAGTCTCATTGATGAAGTTTTGCATGAGCAGAAATGTGCCAACATTTGGCTAGAAGTAGTGCTCAGCCGGACTATTCCAATACTAATGGCTTCTGCAGGTTTGAACTGGTCTCAATGAGATCAAGATTTGCCCTTGTATTATTTGACCTACAAAAATATTTCATTATGCAATGCTTGAAATGTATGGATAAGGAGAAGAAGATGGTTAAGGTAGGAATTTGTGTAGATCAACTACGGAGTCTTTTAATTATTTTTTTTTTTCAGGTGGTAAATCAGTCCTTGAACACACTGATCTTGCATCGTCTTTTTTTCAGGTAAAGTGCTGCATATTGTTAACAGTAATTCATGTAAAGTCATGAATTTCAGTCAAGGCTGGTATGAAGCCCATATAAAGAAGTTCTCCGTGAACTCAGGTGACCATAGTCTGTAGGTAAGGAGATAGTTTGGCTTCCAGCCTAATTCCTTCAGGAGACATGATCTGCCAATCTAAGAGAAATGAAAAATTTTAATTCAACATATCTTGGTAACTTGCAACTAGGAACTACCTGAAAGAGATTTTGGTGAATTCATACCTGTTTTTAGTAATGGTAGAAGCTCAGGAGAATTCCAAAAGTCAGATCAAAACTGATGTGTAAGTTTTCAAGGCAAAAAAGTAAGATGATGCAGATAGCTGACAAAATAGCTTAGACTGATAGGATTTCAATTCATGGCAAGATTAAAGGAATGCAGAAAAATTATTCAATAAGTAAAGAATTTAGAAATAAAGTGTAATTGTGGCCACTCAGTTCAAATTAACCTGATTCTCGTTTGAAACAACACATTTGGTCTATAATAATATCTTCTGAGATAAATGAGGTATATAGGTTTTTTGTAAGGTCAACAATTGTGCCACCATTCTCTAAGAGTAATGCACATTCTTAAGAGCTCATATGTGAAATGGATTAAGAAATAAACAGCTAACTCATTTCAGAAATAGGAATGTCAACAGGAAATTAGTTTTGAGTATGGTGCATCCACTGGGCTCTAACATGGATCGGCGTAATATGTCATGTCATTCAGTGCTTTGTTCATAAAATTTTCAGATTACACAATTTTTCAGGTGCCTAAGCAATAAATGAAGACAGAGCCTCAATACTGAGCTATGTGGACCATTTGGTAACCTCATCCCAGTCAAACAAAAGCTGGTTTAGTGGATACAAAGGTAAGTATATCTCTACAGATAAGTAGTGCAGGCTGTGAGAAAGATCTTTACTTTTTTGGAAAATATGGGTAGTTCTTTGTTCAAGTAAGACAAGTTCAAGTTCTTTGAACAAGTAAGAAAAGAGCCAGGACAGGGGTAATTAAGTAAGCTGTAACAGTCTGTTAAGTGCAGTGGGGAAAATCATGTTATTTCAAATTTTTCAGTTTTAAATCAGAAGGACCAGGTTGACCTGACCACAGGTATATACTTAAAATACAGATTTCTGTGTAGAAATAGCCACTCTGGACTCTTTTCATGGTCGCAGAATCATAGACTCATAGAATCAAGGAATGGTTTGGGTTGGAAGAGATATTCAAAGGTCATTCAGACCAATCCCCCTGCCATAGGCTGGGACATCTTTCACTAGATTGAGTTATTCCAAGTGCCATTCAGCCTGACTTTGAACATTTCCAATGATGAAGCACCCACAACATGTTTCCATGTCTCACCACTCTCCTTGTAAAAATTGCTTCCTTATGTCCAATCTAAGTCTACTGTCTTCCAGTTCAAAAACATTGACCCTAGTCCTGTCACTACCAGCACTAGTAAAAGTATTTCTCCACCTTTCTCTGACTTTTTTCTATTTTGAAAGGCCACAACAAGGTGTCCTCAGAGCCTTCTCTTCTCCTGGCTGAATCCCAGCTCTTTCAATAGCCAATAAGGAGAAGTGCATTTTAAAGTAATGATATATTTCTTCCAAATACAAATAACAGGATAACTAGATGAAGCAACCCCCAAGAGATCTTATTTCTTTCCTCTGCTTATAGAAGATGGCTGGGGTGACTATCCTAGATGTAGATATCCTCACTATAGTTTTCTAAAGTATAAAAGACGAAACCCACCTCAAGTGACAGCAAAAGAAACAAATTCCCTTGAAGTTAGGAGACATTACCATATCTTTTACTAAATTATACCTGCAGAACAGCGTCTATCAGGAATAACTCAATTCACTGGTAAAGAATCTCAAATTCAACTGACAACCTATTTTGGAAGATAGTCTGAGAAATAATGAAAGGGCCCAGTTTTCAGAAACAATTTGTCCCCATTTCACAGTACACTTCTTGAATCCAGACTGTGTACCCCTCAGGTGAGGTTTACTTAATCGGTAGCCACCTTCAAAGTCTCGTATTTCATTTATATCATGATATTGCAGATTGAGTGAAACGGTGCTTTCGTGGTATTAATGCCATTCGTTTTCTCTTAAAATTCATCCTTCAAAGAGAAATTCAACAATAACATCAATGCATTCTGATTGATGAAGACTTCAGGGTGTCTTTATCACAAACTCAGCCGCATCTATCCTTCAAGCAAGCCTATTGACATTTCCAAGGGTGAGGAAGGGAGAATGTTGGGCCTGTTCAGCCCCACATGTTTGGCTCGCCTCCCTGATGTGATATCATTGCTCATGCCCTACTTCAGCATAATCGAGCAGGTCAGTAGTTATTCCAAGCTTCACCCATTCCAGATTCCACCCTTAACCCTCCAAAATGAGTCTTTTATGGTTAAATGATTCACTTATTAGGTAAAATAAACATGAAAATAATGTCAAATTAAAATAAGACGAAGTAGCATGAAGTTAAATTCAGACTGACACTGAGCAAACAGTCTGGCTGGAATCATTATACCCTTTTGGAAGCAGGCACGGATATCGGAGCATGGATCCAATTAGTTTCAAGTGGGAGGACCCTTCCTGTTCCTGGCTCCTTGAGCTTAAATCTCACAGTTTAGATGTCAGTATAGAGTTAGGGACAACTCTCCTGCAGTTGCCATCTACAGAAACTCAAGAAACCTGCAAACTGTGTTCTGAGGCCAAGGCAAGAAAAGAAAAGTATTGAAAAGTATGTAATCTATCATTTGCAGAGATTTTTAAGTCCTTGGACATGTAAATGCTCAACAGGCTTTGGCTTCTACAACGGCTTGGAGAGAGACCCAAACCTAAGCCAGGTTGACCAGGTCCAAGCACTGATCTTCATATCTGGAGCCAACAGACAGGCCAACGTAGACAGCAGAAAAATGAGTGGAAAGGGATGTGCAAGGCCTGCTCTGCAACTGCTTAAGGGAAGTGCTAGACCACTCTTTCAGGCCTGCTGTTACTAATTGGGCTCCACAACTAGTTAAGTTAGATGCGTGACCAGACCACTGCAACAACCACTCCTTGCCTTTCCTGCTACTGCCCCTTACCTCACTCCAGCAGATACAAAGCAATATGCAAAGTGCTCTGCAAGAGCAAGTAAGCAGTGTTGAGTCCACTTTTTGTCTATAGGCAACTTTCTGCCTTTCAGACATAAGCTCCCTTGCTGGAGTTATG
>NW_009735991.1:21642-24676 GCF_000703405.1 Apaloderma vittatum | reverse complement strand
GTAGGGAAAACACAGAAACACAGCACTAACCTGGTAATGCTACTGCAGGATACTACTTCAGGATCTACTACACCCTACATCTGGACATAGGATTCATCACTGGGAACCGCTACTATTGGTGCCAAACTAATACAAAACCCAGAAGAGGAAGGATGTACATTTTCTAACTAAGATAATCTTGCTGAGCTCAATGAGGAGAAGATATCTTTCAGGCTCACTTGGAAGAACAATTCTCAGCAGCACTTGGGGATTTTAAACCACTGTTGCAACAATGTCCATGGTATGGATAACACGAGGTCCGTCCCTACCTGTTTGACAACATACCACCATCCTGAGCACTGGCAGTGCTCCTCAGCTGTACCACAAGGGGTGACATTTTAATATCCAGATCCAACAGAACCCAGGAACATCTCAGCAGTGACCTATCATGAAGCACACACGAGCACCACAGATCAGATTTGTGCAGTTTTTGATTTTGCACATGATGAGAATCAAGAAGTGTGTCAGGATGTTATTTCGAATATTTGGCTTCCTATTGTCCATATTTTGGGGGGAAAATAAGGACATTATATGTTTGGGTTTTTTTCTTTCAAATTCTTCAAAAAATCTCAAAGCAAATGGATTCATAGTATTTCTCCTGGTACATCCAATATGTTCTTCTGAATTCTGGGTATTTGGTGGCAAGTATCTTTCAGCTCTCTCTCTCTGTTACACCTTGAACCATCTATTGCACATAACAGTATTATATGTACACTTAAATTCCCTTTCAGCCCAATGAAAACATACATACATTTTTAATTATCAAGCTGTTGACTTTGAAAATGGGGCAACAGTGATTTTAAAAAACCCAAAGCTGATATCAACATCTCTGCCAAGTGAGCGTGATCCAATCAAAACTTGGCATAATCAAGTGGTACAAATTCTTCCAAGCATTCATTACAATCTTTAAAACAATCCTTCATCCAAAAGGCTGATACAGCATCAGTCATCACTCCAAGGAAGCCTTAACAAAATACGTAAAAAGAAAAGGCAAAAGCAAAAAGCTTTTAGTAAAAATCATGAAAATTGGACAAAGGATGTCTTGTCTTTGTTTTTATTATACTAATTTCTCAAGTAAAACAGCCCATGTTGTCTACTTTTCATATCATCTGTGTAGATTGAATATTCTCTGGACGGGGACATCAACATTTCTGCAGAACACTGTACATCCTGGCACTGTGTCACAGGGCTATAGCCACACAAAAAGAGCCCATGTCTACATTATTTTTGAGAAAATAAAATGAGCAAGATGGCAACTCTGTAAAACTTCTCCCTTACTGCCCTGGGGAGGCTGAAAATCTCTGCCAGCATTAGGTAGCTTCAGGCCAAAACCACAAGAACAAACCAAAAACGGTGGAAGTTTTTTGCAGCCTCCACTACTATGAGGGAAAGTCATCCTCAGTGCCAGTCCCACCCTTCCAACACTTCTTTCTGCAAGGCCAGCCATCTTCCCATCGTACCTTTTGGTGTCAGCTTGGCCCTGTGGTTAATATGGCCACCGCTTCTGACAGAAAAGTGAGTCTCGATCTACCCTCATGTCCCAAGCACAGCCAGAAGCCTGGGTCTTCTCCCAGAGCACAAATGGTCACTTGTAGCTTCCCTGCTTTCTCCAAGGCACACTTTTCCTGCCCCACCAGTCTGTCATAATGGTTCACTTTTGTCACAATCCATTGTGATTCCCCCACCCTCTCTCCACTGTCTTCAAGGACCAAAACTCTAGTATCAAGAATACATTGTAACATCTAAGCACTAAAAGAAAAGATTTTGTGAGTTTACACACAGAATTTTTTTCCTTTACTAGATATCCTGGTTTGAGCTAAACAGAACTAGTTCTGTTCAGTGATTTTTACTTTCCAACTCAGTCTCTTCTAAGAGGCTGCACTTTCTGAAGTTAACATCACATTTTAGCAGACAGTGTCTGCTACTGGCAGTGATAACACTTGGTGTTTACAGTTATTGCCTGGGACTGCGATGCAGAAAGGCTCTTGCTGATACTTATTCCTATAGCGATCAAGGCCACTGCTGGCTCTTGTGTGCCACGCTGGGGGTGCCAGGTAGTAGAACCCCCCCTTAGGGTCACAAGGAAGTAAAAGGTTTCACCCCAGGGGTGTTACAGACAGGACAGGTGACCAACAAGAGTATTCCATTCCATATGTCATATTCAGTATAAAACTGAGTGATCATGAGAGTTCAGCTATTTTTTCTTCTCTTTTCCAATGGCCGGCATCCAGGGAGTACTCTGGACAGTCTTCTGCCTTTCACATCAGTCCTGAGTTCCTGAATCCAGCTCCTGGATCCAGCTCCCCTCTGCCACTGAGACTGGAACTTCTCCAGTGCTGCCTGCTCTGCAGCATCAGCAGTGATTGCTATCGAGATGCGTGGAGAGTCAGGTTTGATATTGGTTTTGTATATATGTATATAGTTCACTATTTTTGTTATTTCTTTATTAATTAAAGCTATTTTAATTTTCTTTTTTTCCAATAAATAAATCTTTCTGCCCCATTCTCTTTTCCTTCCTATTTGGGGAAGGAGAGGGGCTTAGAGAGCATCTGTCCACGTTTAGTGGCCAGCCCAGTCCTAACCCACAACACTAGGGAAAAGAAATGGCTGGAAGGAACTACTGACCCTAAAATGACTGCTGTTGGTGACTGGAGTCAAAGGGTTATATCTAAGACTGCCCTCTGAGTCGAGTTTGATGCACTCATGTCTTCTAAACAAGAAAGCAAGGCATGGAATTAGAGGCTGAGTGTTGCTTTAGGACATTTCTGCCCCATTCACCATTCCTGTCACCTGAATGAAGACTGCAGAGCTTGGCCTCTTGAAAGTTCATGGGAGTAACTACTTGTTCTCCTACAAGATCCATACCTTCCAGACAAGTCCACAGATTGTCAGCACAACTGGGAATATTGACCAATGTCTTTCAATAGTCTGGGCCGAGGTGAGACAGTACAATTATTCACCACTCTTTGTGGAACTACAAATCTTTCTATGATTT